>NC_063214.1:70217177-70329677 GCF_020740725.1 Corvus hawaiiensis
ATGGGAATGGGTCAAAGCTAAACTGGGATGTGGGTCCCGCGTAGGGCCAAATCAGTGGGGCTCATGGCCAGGGAGGGCAGGGCTGGGGGGGGCTGGAGATCAGCCCTGCTCTGGCATTGGTTGGGGTGGACAGCTGAAGTACAGTCCCAGGACATGAGCAGCAGGTGGAGAGCACTGGAGGAGCTGGGCAGGGATAGCCAGGGCTAGTAGTGCCCTCAGGGCTCTAATGATTATTCTGAAGATTGCTGGAATCAGTACCTAGTTTTCCTATCTCCTGATGTAGTGGGGATATCACTTAGTTTGAGTACAATGATTTTACTTTCTATTTGAAAATTCCTAACTCTGTTGTTGTGTGAATTCTGAGCACTACACAGAAAACAGTCTCTTCGGGACTATTTTTTCTTAGTTAAATCTTTTCTTGTTTACTTTAACTTTGACATGTTATTAGTGTTACTATTATTATAATTTCAATTTTGTTATTGCTGCCAGCTTAATTATTATCACAGACCCTACAAGTTCCAGTGCACTAAGGACTATCCACTGAAAGTGCATTTACTGCCTCTGTGTACTTGCAGTAAAAAGAGAGCCACAGCACAGATGCAAAAGGAGAAACACTCAGAAACACTAAGTGTCTCAGTCTTCCACTGGACTACACAATTTCAAGTTTTTGACAGGAATTACAGGAAAGAAAAATGTCCAGCAGAAATTTGTTAGAGTACCATAAACAGACTTTACAAGTATTTATAACAATTTCCTTCCAGGTGTGAGAGATGTATAGAAGAAAATACAGAAGCATTTGTACAAAAAATTTCAAAAGGTATCAATAGACAATGGATTGCTTAGAGGAGGGGGTAGACTTTCTGTTTTAACTGTACTGACATAGGTTCACACCTGAAGAGACTCAAGTTCAGACAGAGGCGTTGGATTTGTCTAACTGAATTTGGGCATCAACAGGTACAGTCACTCCACAGGATAGATGCTCTCTACCTGTGAAAGGATCACTTAATATCTTCTTAAAACAGAAAAATGGTAGATTTAGTTTATCTCACTTGTCAAATAGGCCCACATGTGGGTGAGGTGAATTATGCCCTTGAAGAGCCTGTTTTTTCCCCACTGACTAATTTAGGTGTTTATGTCCCATGTTGCAGATATCAAAAATTTGGCCAGAGGAATCCTATACAAAAAAAGCCTGGAGTGAAACAGAGAAATTTTAATTATATTTAGTTCTTCCAGGTGTGTCGTTAAGTGAATTCTCAGGATCATGGAGCTAGGGAACAAAAAGGGGAGAAAGCCACCCTCAAAGCCCTAAAAAAAATTTTAAGTGGAATGAAGGGTTCCTCCAGGGTGCAGCTACAGTATTAACTGGCGCAAGCATCTCTGCAAGTCTGAGAGGACTCTACAATATCTGTTAGTACCTGCAACTCATTCAGCAGTATTAATCTGGGGCAAAAGCCTCATGACTATTCCTTGAATATTCCTAGTTAGACCTTTTGAACAATTCACTCAGAAAGAAAAATAAACAAACAAACACAAACAACCCACAAAACACAAGACTTCAACAACTGAAGGAAGAAGAACCAGGATGAATTTAAGCTTTGATCTTCCAAAAACTAATTGCATGAGAGAGGAGAAAACTAAAAGCATGAAAGGAGGAAATGTGACTATTCCCACTGAAGTCAGCAGTAGGAATTATGCATACAAGTTAAAAAAAGCCCATAAATGTCAATCACCAGGTTATGCACATCTTCATCGATCTGGGCACATCTCTTGAGGTTTTGTCCTTAAAAATTCATAGGTCTGGGCCCTGGATCATAAACTTTATCTAGTAATCATAACTTTTTTAATCAAGTTTATACAGTTTGCAACATGGGAACACCTGGTACATGAAATTTAACAATAATTAAAAATATAAACATTGTTTATTCTTTTAAATTCTTTTGGGGAGAGGTGCTTTGTAGATCTTTGAAAAAATTTAAACTGACATTATTTTGGAGCAAGTGTTCTTCACTGCTCAAAAGAGCTATGCTCACCCTTCTTTAGAGCATATCTGCCACTATCAAAGAAAATTTCAGTTTCAGCTTTAAAAATTCTGTCTGTACCAAAGTCCTATTAACTCATGAAGCATTAGACTTCTTTCTCCATAACCTATGGATTCCATTTATGCCACCACTTAACCCATCTAGCAGGATTTGGTTTCTTTTTTGGGTCATGCAAAGTGTGCCTGTCCAGTACTTTGTTTAACAGGTCCTTGTGCTGTCTAATGGACTAAGAGAATGATCATCAGTGTTAGGTGCACAGGAGAGTGAGCTTCATGATACACACTGTTAGTCTGATACACTCTCTGATGACAATTTATGGTTCACCAGCTCGGTTAAAAAGCACAGCAGCAGCAGTGATGGGTGATCAATCTCATCCCCTATAGAATTGCTCCCCAAAGTGTCATTATTGAGAAATAAATCCAGGAAATGCAATCAGAAGGAATCATCAGATCTTTTGTTTAAGTTCAAGTTTGTTTAAGAAAAAGAGATAGAATTTTTTAATTGCTTTTATTTGTTTAATTTATGTGTGCCAATTATGGAAAAATAGCATAATATAATTTCATACTGTAACAGTTTTGTATTCTTTCTGTTAACTATGATACAGGTACTTTATATAAAGTTACTAGACATTTTCAAATGCTTTCAAGAACAGCTTCATTTTTTTTTCATCCTCAGTGAACTATGGACTTCACTTTGCTTACAGGCGCAGGATCCAGTTGTGCAATTGTTTAGTGTGTTGAAAATGGCATTACCCTGTACAACTGACATGACTTGGTCTAGCTAAAAAAACAATGTAAACCAGGGTGACAAAACCTGGGCTAGAGTAAGGCCAGATATAATTACAGACTGGGAGAGGAGTGACTGGAGAGCTGCCCTGCAGAAAGGGATCTACGGGTGCTGCTTGATGGCAAGACCAATAGGAGCCAGCAATGTGCCCTGGAAGCCAAGAGGGCAAAATGCATCCCGGGGTGCAGCAAACACAGTGTAACCAGCTGGTCAAAAGAGGGGATTGTCCTGCTGTATTCAGTGTTTGTGCAGTCTCACCTGGAGTCCTCTGTGCAGTTCTGGGCCTCTCAGTTTAAGAGGGGTGGGAAAGTATTCAAATGCATCCAGAGGAGGACAACAAAAGTGGTGAAAGGGCTGGGAGGAATGTCCTGTGAGGAGTGGCTGAGGACTTTGGGCTTGTCTAGTTTGGAGAAAAGGAGGCTGAGGGGCAATTACATTACTCTCTAAAGCTTTCTGAGGAGAGGAAGCGGAGAGGGAGGTGCTGAGCTCTTCTACCTGGAAACCAGAGATAGGACACATGGAAATATTCCAAAGCTGCACCAGGGAAGGATCAGACTAGATAGGAGGAAACATTTCCTTACAGAGAGAGTAGTAAAAAATCAACACATTTCCTAGAGATGTGGTCTGTGCTCCAACCTGTCAGACTTTAAACGATATTTGGATAATGACCCTAATAATATGTTTTAAATTTTTATTGTCTCTGAAGTGCTCATGCAGTTGGATTATATGATCATAGATTCCTTCCAGATGAAGTATTCCTTTCCTTTCCTTTCCTTTCCTTTCCTTTCCTTTCCTTTCCTTTCCTTTCCTTTCCTTTCCTTTCCTTTCCTTTCCTTTCCTTTCCTTTCCTTTCCTTTCCTTTCCTTGCCTTGCCTTGCCTTGCCTTGCCTTGCCTTGCCTTGCCTTGCCTTGCCTTGCCTTTCCCTTTCCCTTTCCCTTTCCCTTTCCCTTTCCCTTTCCCTTCCCTTTCCCTTTCCCTTTCCCTTTCCCTTTCCCTTCCCTTTCCCTGCCTTGCCTTGCCTCGCCCTTGCCTTTGCCTTGCCTTGCCCTTGCCCTTGCCTTTCCTCTTTCCTCTCTGTTCTGTTCCGTTCCGTTCTAAATTTCAGTTCAGATTACCAAAATGCAAGATTTTTTTTCTTCCCACATTATGCACCCCAAATTATATAATCTGATAAATATTTCTTCATCTGCACATTAATTAAACTGGAATATTGGAAGAGTCAGAAAAAATTAATTCTCTCCACTCCTTTCAAGTGCGACAAAAAACCCCAAACCCAAACCAAACAGGTTTTGACAGATAATAATTATTAGCAAGAATGAATATATTCTGCCCAAACACTTTATCCTGGCAGTGTCAGAAGCACTATTAGCAGCCATTAAAGCTAAGAACTTTTAATGGTATTTAAATACATAATTCCTCAATATTAAATCCTGCTTACCTATTCTGGTCATGTTCAGAAAGATGTTTAAATCTTTGTCTCCTTAAAATTAAGGGAAATTACCCTACGAAGCTTTTTGTTTGTCTGTTTTTAGTTTTGGTTTGGGGGGCATTTTTTGCCTTTTTTAAATTCTCTTTTTATTTTTTTCAAATACAGCTATACTTTAAACATCCAGACAGTCAGAAGTCATTCAATTTTGCCATATTACATGGAGGTCTATATTGTCACTCAGTGTTCAACATTACATAGTATGAAATACTTTGTCCCTTTTGAGCACTGCTTAAATTAGAAGGTCTTCCCATACTCCTAGTGAGCACCAGTCATCAAGCCCTTTTAAGCTTTCTAACACTATCTAAAGGGATAGTTACAGTCCACGTAGAGGCATGTCATGGGGGCCTTGGTGGAGCATCCATGCGGAAAGAAGCTCAGAGAAATGACAGGATATTAGCATACGGCAACAGAACACTGCACATGCCAGAGAGGAACTTTTCTAGCTTTAAAAATGGACCGTCTGGTGGTATTTTTTTGCTTTGAACACATGTGGATGAGACATATTTGCACAATCTCCCCTCATACCAGACACTCATAGACTGAAAAGTGGGCACTATTGCAAGACAGTTTGTGATTTTATTGAAACTTCCATGGCCTGCAGAAAGGAAGAATTGTAATTTAGAAGCATATATTTATTGCCTAGCAATGAACCTTTCCAAATACTACAGTTATTTATATATATAAAAGTTATATATATATGCAATTATATATGTATTTTGTAAAGAGTAATTAATACCCAGTCATTTAAAAGGACTAATAAGAAATTGAGGTAGCAAGCTTTAAGAAAGGTCAGAGTTTTTCAACTTACAAAAAAAAAGTCTTACAATTAAATCAAATGTTCAGGATAGAAAACTACTCAGAATATAAGTAATTTTACAAGCATATAATTCCTTGATAATTTGGAAACTTGGGACAATTTTGAGTATGAGGATTTCTACTTTGAAATACCACGTCCAATAGTTTAGCTTTTACAAAGATCATTTTATGAGCCATGTTTTTCCGTGATATTATTTTGTGTTCTTTCTTCCTGATTCAGAGATGAAAAGCAGCTACCAATGAAACATATGCTTTGTGACAAAGAATGGCAAAGTATTTTCTATCCTAAGAACTCTAGATTCCTGGCATTAAGCAAAACTTCTCCAAAATATCTACTATGGAAAAATGGTCAATACACCTTTCATCACGTGCCAACACTTTACAGAAACTCTGTAGAACAAAGTTACTATATATGCCATTGCCTAGTAATTGCAATTAAATGGCAGTATTTTAATGGCATTCAGTGATGCAGAGAGCTGTAAAATTCAGTAGTCATGCACAGCAATTGATTCAAACAAGGTTTCTTGGGTTTTAGCTGCAGAATTTTTACCTGCCTTATTTTGAATCATAAATAATTACTGATAAAGATTTCAGCAAGTGACTATGTATATAGATAGATACATTTCTTCATTTAGTTCCAGATTGTCACCATTACTATTATTGTTGTTGTAACACTTCAAGTCATCAAACTTTAGGTCAAATGGATCAACGTCAGTTTTTATGTTGTCCAAATTTAAAAGATAAGGTAAGAACTGAAACAAAATTTTAATGAAGAAAACAGAATTGCCTACATTCACAAAATATGCCAATATTAGAAAAGGATTCAACTGATTTTTGGGGCTATTAGACTACTTCATAAGAGTACATTAGAAAATAAGTAATATTATGTCCTCCAGACAAGGGAAAGGGATGAAGATTTTGTTTTTCATTTTGGTTTTGATTTTGTTTTTACAACTATGTAGATATATCTAAACTTTTTCAATAAGAAGGCAATGCTGCAGCTTTATAAGAATAGCTCTATCCTTCTTGTAGCAATGTGTATAAATTACACATAGACATTGGAATTATGTTTCCACACACGCCTTGAGAAATTTTTCATTTAATTCATGGATATAGTTAGCAATTTCTGTTCAGCATCGGCCCACTTTGGAGATATATAGAAATCCTCTACAGAAAATAATTTTGATTAATTTTTGTTGTTAGTCTGTCCATCATGTCTTTTGAACAACTAAGATTAAAATCCCTAATATCCTATCCTATAAGGAGAGGATGATTTTTTTTGTCTTTTATGGTGACAATTTAAGGCACTCAGTTTTAATGAAAATAATCTCTCATCAATGTTGTTCACAGGAAGGAATGGAGAAAAAGTGTAACAATTTTTTTTGACAAGTTTTTTAGTTTCCCTGAAGATAACACCTTCTAATTTAAAAGGAACAGTGTTTTTTCTGGACCTAGTCCGCTTCAGAAAAGTGAGAAGATTATGAAGATCACAGCTCAGATCTAAAACCACTTTAGAGAAACTTCACTAAGAAATTAGAGAATAGAACATAATATTATGATAACAAATATACAAGTGATTTTAAATGTTCGTGAACTGGTGAAAAATACCTTCCCACTCAGCCACAGAAGCAACAGAGAGCATTACTGCAAAATTAGCACCAATCTTCACTGGACCATTCAGTGTCACCAAGTATTCATCAGATATGAATTACACCCTGAACAAATTGCCTGAAGGAACAGATACAGGGGTTTTCATGTTCTAAACGTGCCTTTCTATTAGTATCAAAATAGTCCATTGGAGGATATCTCAACCCCTGAAGACATGCTATGAACAGAAATGCTACAATACTCAACCATTATTCCAAAGTACAGTCTTTAAAAATGAAAGATAATATACAGTAGGCTTGACTCCCTATTCCCTTAGATTCCATTATAATCACCCTTATGATGAGCCACACCTCATTATAATAACAGCCAAATTGCTTGGGTCTCAAGGGCAGACTAACAGTCAGGGTGGATTGTACTTATACTCAAAATAACCAAGAATAATCAAGATGAGCCTCTCAGTTTGACAATGTAGGACCACTTTTGCATAATTAATTCTGTTCTGACAGGAAAAATGCTACAGATTAAGCAAAAAGAATTAATCTGGCTAATAGTGATTGGATACATAACAGTGAGTAATGTGTCAGCATATTTACTGCAGTTACAATAACATCTATGCAAAAAAGTTCATTTCTTTAGGTGCCCAAATGGAGCTTAAAATCCTGAATATCACCAGTATAAATCTGCATGTTTCTGCACTGGAAGGATATGATACAGTAGCATTTTTGTTCATTTTAATTGGGGCCAATGACAAGTATTGCTTATTAATTAAAGGATCAAATCTTGAAGGATCTTTGTTAACTTGGTGCAGAGTTGTCAGTTTGCACCTAGTGAAGATCTGCTCCATGGCATTTTATATCTTCACAGTAATAGTAATTAGATTCAAGATGTTTACAAAGAAACCCAAAACCGCATGAAACCCATAACGATGTGAAACCCTCGTGGTATTGTGTTTCATTAGACATGCCAAACATAAATGAGGTTCATCAAGAGGTTTGTTAAGGTTCATGAACTTAAGACTGCCTTTAAATTAATATTATGGGTAACTGATAGTTTTGTATTGAAACCATAAAAATTTCCTTAGTTCATATGAAAAACTGGAGGAAATAGTTAAGGTTCATCTCAGTTCTCCCTCACACTATGATGGCCTGTTGTTAAGCCACCTGAGTCATTTCACCTGGAGAAAAATTCCACCGTAGTTAGCTCAGAGAGGTCAGGAAATAAATGCCTAATCACTAAAATGAAAAAAAAAGATAATAAAATAAAATGGAAACTAAAAATCTAGAAGTTGATACATCAAAGATATGTAATATCAAATCGCCACCATATTTTTATTAGGCCAAAATTAATTTTTAAACTGGTTGAGAAATCTTATACTGACCATGTTTCCTTAATTTTTTTTCTTGCTCTAACCTCATACCTTTATGCAAGGCATAATCTTAATGGAAAAATAGTGTTTGTAGACAACAATTTGTATAGCATTTTCTAGGGGGTCTCCTCCTACTAATTTCCAGCAAAAAGTGAAGAGTTGCAATTTGTGCCTGTAGAAGTATTCACCTGTACATTTAAACATGTCCATACTTATCTGTAACTCAGAATGGAAAGTGAAATCAGGCAAGTAAGGAAAACTCCACTGCAAACAAAAAGTTAAACACAATCTTGAATTAAAAAAAAGACATTTACATGGCAACCCTACAAAGCATGTCAAGGAGTTAAATCAATACAAAAACAAATATGCTCTTTATTCTAACTAACTGTACTTTCATAAGATATTTGGCATATATGAGCATTGTTATTTATAAATAGTTGAAAAACACCTACTGTATTGATTCAGAGCAGTGATAGATTGACATGGTTTGAGTATAGTGTAATTACTGTATCCATGAAATGATTTAAAATATACCAAAGCAAATTAATCTTGGACGTGGGATATATGAGTCTTGTAATAGCCACCTTAATGCCAAAATATGTTTAGTGATCTGTGTCACAGCTGGCTTACTTGCTTTCTTGTAAGATGTATACTTTGCACAACATGACCGTGTTCCATGGCAAATCCATTCAGCTTCAAAACATATTGAAACATATTTTTGGTTGTTTGTTTTTTAAGACAGTGTTTGAGAGCCTAGTGATTTGAACAGTTTTGAAATGTCAAAGATTGGTTTTATGAAGAAGCAAGATAATCTAAACACCTAAAAATCAAAAATCATGACTTTCCAAAGGCAGTTTCTACCAGACAAATAACTCATTACTTTGTTTTTTTGATAATGCAACAAGAAATGTATAGTAGATACAAAGTACCTGGAGAAGAATCGTTTACCAAGAAATTTTAAATGGGATAAGGATCAGGGTATGGGAGAGATTGGATGAGTGCCGTGGAAGAGAGAAAGCTAATTAGACTCAATGTTACAACCTTCATAGGAGAGACATCTGGGAAGAGGTGACAAGGCACAGGAAGTGCTCTAAGCTGTAGTGTGGTAAGCAGCAGCACTGTATGGCCTTAAAGATGCTTGAGCCATAAATTATATGCTTTTTTCCAGCCAATATCTTTTGGGTCCTCTGCACACTCTAGAACATAGAATTACTCCTTGGACGAAATATACTGCAGAAGCAACAGAAATATTTTAAGTTTTCTTCCTTCCCTCAGAAAAGAAGTATGGCACAGCATGACTTTGCTCCCCAGTATAACTTTGTTCCTTCGGCTCTGACAGGAAACACAATTTAGCTGTTAGTTTGCCGGATCAGGATTTGGAATGGAAGTTGTGGGCATCACCTTCAGTGTCAGCTGAGGGTTTAGACAGGCTTGTGAAAAGGAAAGGGAGGTGGAGTGAGATTATTCTTGGCAAGATCAGTTTCACTCATTTTCACCACCAAAACCACTTTGCGCTTGGAAACCAAAGTGCGTGTGCATGTGCATGTGCGTGTGTGTGTATGTGTGTGTGTGAGTATTCTAGCAGATGGAAAAGATAGAAGTCAAAAGGTAAATCTCACTTCCTACTACACTCTTTTTTTAATCGTCTGCAATCGCACAATGCAATCAGAAGTATTCACACATAGCTACTTTCACACACACAGAAGACAGAGGGCTGAAGCCTGGGATTAAAGTCTTGGATAGTAAAAAATCCCTTTGTTATCTGATATCTTCTCTTTCTTTAGGAGGGTGCATCAGGGCTAGAAGTAATAGATAAAACTGATTCTAGAATTCAACCATAGGTTTTACAGGTAGCTGTAGATGAGTTTTCATATCCAGATCAATTATCTAATTTTGTCAAAACAAACAATTGCAAGAATTTAATCTAATCTGCAAATCACAGCTTTCGTGATTTCTTAAAAGTGAACTGAAAAAGCCCACCTTTACCCAATACTTCAGGTTTTGGGACCTTGAACCAAGACTGCAGCAGAGTGAAGAACTTAAATCCATTTTAGTAAAAAAGAGGTGTGAAGACACAGTGTGATAAATTAATCCAATGGGTGAAACCACAGGCCCAGGGGAAAAAAAATCTTTAATTGTCACCTATTCATTATTTACTGAAATGGAAAACTAGTAAGAAGATATACTCATTTGTGAAGCCCTTGCCTGTAATCAGCTGTATAGGTGCCTATACATTTAATATTAGAATGATTTTAAAGAGACTGCTCCAATTTGTCCTTTGCTTTCCCCAGATGTCATCCCTCCTTTCATAGTCATTTAAAAAATAGAAAAGGATTACTGCTTGTGGTTCTGCTGGAAAATCTTTAAAAATCACACATCACTTACAGATAGTTCAGTAAAATCTTATTGCAGGATTTTGTTTGAAAAGAAATCTTGCTAAGCTGTCACATATCTGGCCAAACTAGCAAGAAAGCTTTCACTTTCAACTTATTTGTAAACTGAACAAATTTGAAGGGTTTGTGGAGGGAGAACAGCATAAATCCACTCTCCCAATGACAGAATGCCATGTTAGAATTATTGCTCAGAATGAATCTCTAAGTTGCTGATAAGAATTTACAAACTTTTCCTTATTTATGATATATTCCCCTGGAGGGGCTAACATCTTATAAGCAGGACAGAAGAACCATTTCCTGTCCCATCAGATCAGTTCACTACCAGATCATGATCATCAAGCATTCAGCAAACCACAATGTTGGAGATGTCAGTGAGTGAACTTGCAGCTCTCCTACTCTTCACCTTTCTAACTCTCCACCACTCTCAGTTATTTTAATGATTGTCAGAAGTGTCCATTCATGTCAAAGCATGTTATTTACTTCCCATTACAGACATGACATTACCTCACTCCATTACAAATTGAGAGAAACATATCGCGTTCCAAAGTTTAAGGATTGCACCATTACCTTTGAATAGAAATGAGCGCTGGCACTAGATGGCAACTACTTACAACAGATATTCTAAATGGAATGGACAAAGTTTCATTTTTGATAATGTACCAGAGAAAGCTAAAATACATCAAAAATACAGAATGAATTTATCATTCATATTGTCAGCACATCAAGTTTAGTCATATAATTCACAGGCTGATTATGTGGAAAGTCAATGAATTATATAGCTAAATATTTTCTAGTGGTTTTATGAATGATAGAGTTAATCAATATTGTACCTGAACAGAGTTAATCTCTAAGTGTTATTGCTAATAACTAAACCTTGAGAACTTTATCTTAAATAAACAGCAACAAAATTAAGAGACTATACGCTCCACACTGATTCTATAAAAAAAGCAGTAGCTAAAAGTAGCACCTCATTACTTTTGATAGAAAGCACAAATAATATGTTTTAATCCAGTAAGATAGTCTAAAATAGTTTTATGGAGAGTGGTACCATTAAAACAGTATCCTGAGGTGGGGAGAGCAGATGGATACCTGGTTTCAAGAGCCTCTAAGCTGCCATATGACTTATAAGTCTAAATGGGATCTAACCTATGTTCCTTGATACACTGAAACTGAGCATCTATCATATGTATAGACAGTATACACAAGCTGAAAAAACAATCATTAGATATAAAGGTAGTTGTAAGTCTGTCAGTCTGTTTCTATCTGAAATAGAAAATTTTTATTTTGCTATCATTACTCATCCCTGATAGACACTCTTTCTATGAAGACAATCCAGTAACCTTGTATATGCTTCTATAGCTCCAAATGTGAAAGGAATTAAAGAAATACAAAGTGCACGATTGCCATGAGGCTCACTACCTCAGTTAGATACCTAAGAAAGCAATTTCAGAAAGAAGCTGACTAAATTAACTAAACAGCTAAAGAAGAAAAAGATGCCTTTCCCAGTCTCAGAGAAAGATCACAGCCATGTATATTTACAGAATTAAGTTGAGAAAACAAGATTTTCCTACAGAACATTCCAGAAAAACTTCTGCATAACTACAGGGGAAGACTGACATACCAGGTGGAAGTTAGGTTCTTAAGATGCATGAACATCACTTTTCAAAGTTCTCTCTTACTTCTACATCATGTTGTTGAAAAATATTCCTTCAGTTCTAGCAGGAAAATGAAAAACCATGACAAAAATAGTGTATAATTATACAATTATTTATTTACATTAATTTCTTTTTACCTCTCAAAACATTTAACTTCTTAAAAATGCAATTAGGGCAGTAAAAAAAATTTAAATCCTGTATGAGTTCTCCCACCTACCCCACAGTCTTCAAAGAAACCTAAAAAAAAGCCAGATGTTGTTGTATTCTAACCCTCACAATTGTGCCCTTCAGATTCTACACAGCAGATACATGCAAACATATTTGATTTTCGTAAGTGATATGAAGAAACCAGCAAGGTATGTACAGATGTGGTGGATGCTCTTACTGGTGTCACTAGGGGGCTCAAAAACTAGTTTGAAGGATACACATGCAAAGGATATGAAATCCTGGAAGAAGTTTGGTGGTACTAGCTAGGGAAACCAGAGTGTTTCCCAACAGCTCTTACAGCAATTCCCAGGCAAACCTCATCTCCTGCCGTAGCTGTTGGCTAAAATGTACCCCTTCGTCTACTAATAAAGACAAATAGGTACCTTCACAAGTGATTCATCTAATCCTAAAAGAGGCACCCAAGGGTTGATAACAAATGATTTATTATTTTGAGGTGTGGGTTTTGTCCATTGGCTATAAATAGGTCTATAATATGTAGCTCAAGTTTAACTTTTAGCCATCCTAGTTTGAGGATAATAAATTTCATAGTTTGCCTCCAGAGCTGATCCATGAAAATTGTACTGAATTGTAATTAAGTTGTAACAAACAATTATACAAACCAGTGAGAGTTCAATAAATTCAAAGCACGACTCTCTGCATCACTGGTCAAAACAGCAACAAGCAAAGCCAATAACGTGCTGCCAAGTGAGATTCCAGAGTTTCTTTGATCCCATATCTCAAAAATTTATTTTTTGAAAACCTGCAAATACTCAGTATTCAGGTCAGTTTAGATGTTACTGTGACTGGTGTATCAAAACCTACTCTCAATTAAATTCATAGAATGATCAAGCAGAAGTCAAGAAGTAAAACAAGGAATAAGCAGAAGAACCTCTGAAGACAAAATAAGTACAATGAAATAATTATTCAGAAATAGTTTCTTCACAATTAACTGTACAAATAAATAATACGAAAGAATAATAGAATGGAGACTTACAAGCGTAAGTCCTCACATTTTCAAAAATTAATGTAGGCAAAGCTGCTGGCATGGTTCCAAAAATCTGCAAAATATTTATTATTTAGTTTTGTCCTCCTCTTTTATAATGAATTCACAATTAAAGAAGCTGTAATTATAATTCAGATACTGGCAAAGTACATTCTATGGTGTTAACCACTGATAGATTTGTAAACAAAAGCAGCTGGACTGGAATTTCTTCAAGGAAATATTTACATGCCAACAGTTTATCAAACTGAAAGTCTGCAGATAAATCTACACATGGGCATTATGTTAATGACGATAGCAACGGTGATTCATATTCTTAGTTGTAGCTGCTTTGTACTGCTACAGCTGTAAAAGAATAAAACCTGGAAGGAAAAAGGATAAGGAGGCAGGCAAGGGTTTTACTCCCCTGCCTCCTTTCAAGGTTAGAACATTTGTTACATTATACTGGAAATAATGATTAACAATAGGGCCATTGTCCAAGATTCTTTCACCTCTAAAGGCCAGATTTCTGGAGGTATGTAACTCATTTTGGATGCAACTAAGGACTTAATGGAATTATACAAAAGCACAAATGTCCAGTGAATTTTTAAATGGATATCCATGCAGTTTGAAAATTCCAGGACACAACAAAGCCTTGGAAAAACTAAGTATACATGTGTTATTAAATCTTCCTACCACTTCAATGCCAGAAAATATCAACAGCTGTTTTAAAAAATGCTACCTGCTTTATTCCTATTCAGCAGGCTCGATTTGCATGCCACTATCTAGGCCTTGGGATTTAAAGGCAATCGCACCTTTGTATGAATACCTACACCCTACAGAAAAGCATGGACACCTTCCTATCAGTGTTCATTTGTCACCCTTTTGTGAGAGAGTTATATACGGCTGTAACTCCCACCAGAGTACCTCAAGAGTTCAAAATAGGACCATGACTTCAGTATATGTATTTGAATGCAAGCACAGACACACAAGAAAAGAATGAAAAACATTAGAAAAACATAAATAACAGAAATAAAGAAAAATAAAATCTCACGGCAGTAGGGTGCATAAATTTCAGCATTTAAGAATTTTTTTCAAGAGAAATTCAGAATAAATAGTATAAATAGAATAAATAAATAGTATAAATAGAATAAATAAATAATTAAAGCATTTCCCAAAGAAACTTCACCTTAATACTTAAAGCTTCTTTCACGTCAGAAATTCATTCTCTGGAGGATCTTGTTTTTAAGGAGAACTAGAGGTATCTGAAAAGAAGTCTCAAGTTGCAGCATCCTATTCTTTCCGAAGAGGGAAAGGTCCCTTAACTGCTCTTGCAAAGTCCTTGGAAGTAGCAGTGAAACACAGTGAACTGGGAACAGTATCTATCCAGTAGAAAGACTCAGACCCATTGGCTGCAATGAAAGATACTTGCTCAAAGACAGATAGCTGTGGGCTGAATCTTTCTTCCTTTCCTCTCCCAGACAAGACCTTCAGTGAGTAGCTGAATAATGGGGCAGCTGGTGGAGTAGTGACTGGAAATAACAAAGTACAATTCACAATGGCAGCAAGTACAGGTGACTGGACCTGTGTGCAAGCCACACAACTTGAATGTGACTGGGGGTTAAGAGGGGTTTGTGGTATGGTATGACTGAGAAGTCATGTGTGGTTTGTATGCCAAAGCAAGAAATTTACTGGTTAATTATATGTAATCACCAAAGTTCAAGAAATCTGTGTCCAAACACTGTAGAGAATTCCTTCTGTGTCATTTTCTCTCAAAGTAAAGTTGGCTGTTCACAAAATCTCCTGAGCCTGATCCATACTAGATGCTACACCCCCAAGTATTGTAAATAATTTCAACTTCTTTGCTTGGTTGGCTGTTTTTGGGGTTTGGGTGTTTTTTGTTTGAGGTGGTTTTTTGGCTGATTGGTTTTGTTTTGGGTTTTTTTATGTGTGTGTGTGTTGTGTTTGTTGTTTGGGGGGTTTTTGACTGTGTTTTGCTATAAACGAAGGAAGGCTACGGTAGTCTTGGACTATGGAAATCTGTGCCACATCCTAGGACATACTACTGTGTACATTCAGGGTGGTCGTCTTGCATAAGTAATGAGCCCTCTCCATATCCTGGAAGACTCTAGTCTACTGACTATATAAAGGACAGCACTTTTGCATGTACTCAGTAAAATCAGTGTATTGGGGAAGCACAAAATGTAAGCAGTTTTGTACACATCGACCTTCTGTCTCTTTTTGGGTGTTGGATCTATTGCACACCTGCAGAAGAACCACAGAGGATGGAAGGTTAGCAGAAACCCTCTCTCTGACTCAGAGAAAATGGCAGATAGGATCAACTGTGGCCAAGTGCTTCACGCAGTCCTTGTTAGCTCCTGTTCTGCCTTTGAGAAGGAGGCTGACAGAAATACCCTGTCTGCCAAGTAAATACTTGTTTTGAACTCTCTGTGGTTTGCAGACTAATTAGTTATTGCCCTATCTACCCTGGTTACTGCACTGCTAAAGCCTAATCAAATATGAAAAACTGTGTAAGAAATTTTTAATGTGTATTTTGGAAATTATACCAGCTAGGAAAATATAAAAGTACTAAAAAAAATGTCATTGAGGTGAAAGAGCAAAATGGAGAAGAACTGATGAAACTTGAACACTTTGATTTGTATCTCCATTCCTGTTGAACTTAATTCTTTACATGCAGTGAGAGAAGAATGGAATGAAAATCAAAGTAAGCAACTCTTTTTACCTTGAATGGAACAATATTTAAGAGAAACATAACTTTTAACACTGGAAACTGTTCATGATGCACAAAAACAAACTGTAGTTTCCCAAAATGTCCCCTGGTACTAATATTCTCGTTTACCAGAAGCTCATTTGCCATGGCCAAATGCTTGCTGATTCAAATAAAAGCACCTCACCAACAATTCGCACAATGATTTAAATTGAACTTGGCCAGCTTAGATAAAAAAAGAAATTACCTAAATTGGAAAAGAAATAAACCTTGCTCAAAATACAGTTTGCTCTTTCTACCCCAAATTAAATACAAAGGAATGATATAGTGGCACTCTCTTTAATGACCACTACTTAGATGAATATGCAGCATTTTTTAAAAGGGTGAAGTATTTTTAAACTTGAATAAAACATACAACTACAGACTATTAGAAAAATGCATTGTACGACTCATTTAACTCAGGCAAGTTTTATAGAAGGGTCCAGGGTTAGTAGGAGTCCTAAGGTAACTGCCCGCTATTGTTCTCGGAACAAAATACACTCTTCTTACAGTCCCAAATATAATCTTTCTGAATGCTGATAGCGGCTTAGTAAATTAAAAGAAAAAGCACTAGTTATTGTTATCATAATCTGTCTTCACTCCAGTAACACCTGGAAATAAATAAAAAAGAACAATACCCTTATGAATCAATAAATAGCTAATTGATTTAAGCATAATTTATTTGTAAAAAGAAGATTTAGTGCAGCGAGGCAGAATATCCCTGATGTCATACATTTGCAACTTCATAAGATGTCCCCTCAGTACCCCCATGCCCAATTCAAAAGCCTCACTCAAGACAAAACCCCACCTACCAGCTTTAATTTATCAGCTCCACTTCAAACCCAAACCTCAGCAGGGTTTATGGGACCTTTTGGAGATGGTGCATTGCAGAGGGCAGCAGGTCCAATCACAGAGCGTGTTTCCATTGCTGATTGCTGTGATGCAAGGCAGGAAGGACCACACTATGACACGATGCAATCTGTTGCGCTTCTAGGACTGCATCACCTCACCATGACATTACCAGCAATGAAGCTGCTACTGGTTGTCAGTCCTGGGCTTATGCAGAGTACCAGCTGCTAAGGCCACATCGCAAGTGGCAAAATCCAGATGATATCCTTTCACATGACTAAGTTCCACCAGGGAAAGAAACTGCTTTAGGAGCCTGAGTGCACACCAGAAGCTCAAATGCAAGGCAGATTCATCCTACAGAGGCCCATTTTTGCACATAAGCTGCTCATGTAGATGCACTTTTAATGCATCTTTAAAAGACAGGAGCTACAAGACACCAGACCTGTCCACTTCTCAAAGTAAGTGGTATGAACACTTTCCCAAGAAAGTATGGGCGGGGCCATTCAGGTTGCCTCTTATTTTCAGTGGATTCACACTCCCTCTCCTCTCCATCAGTAGAGAGCTAATACTAAATAGTTACAGCTTGATGTGCGTGGGGGAGAAGCATGAGGAGGAAAAATACAACAAGAGAAAAAATGTGTTGTTCAGTGTAGTAGTAGGGCATATGGGTGGTTGGACCCTTGGGCTGTGGAACTGTGGAAATGGTTGGGATTGGCAGCTGTGTATTTCCTTCTTTTCAATTATTCTTCTAGGTTATGTAATGAGATTTCTGATGTGGTGAAATGCACAATACATCACTTTGTTCAACTAAGATTCTGGCTCCAAGAGGAGGTTATGCCCATGCTAGGCATCTAGGTGCCTCAAAGGGGAACTGATACATCATTATCAGTGCCCAAGCAGCGTTCAGGAGAGTCATGGAAACACCTAGTAAGCATTGCATACTTCAAAAATGCACTTTATTATGATTTTGAATTAGGTAGGTGGATGCTGTTAGAGTTTCTTTTTTCACATTTTGAATCCTGAAATCATTGAACTCATTTTGTACTATAACCATTACCTTTTTTCCTCCAAGTTTGTCTATAGCTTACTTTAACTTTTTGCTGTGATTTTGTTTTAAACCCACAATTCATCACTTGGGTCTTATCTTCTATATAAGATCTATATATGCCATATATACATCTGCAGCTTTGTAGAGGTTTGTGTTGGAGGCATATAGGATAAGATTTTACCCGGAAAACCTGAGAATTAGAGCTGCTTTATTATTAATAATTATTATTAGTATCATTATTTACTGCTTCTGTAAGGTGTCCTGTGAAGCTGTTCAGCTTCCAGCACTGAAGTGGCTTCAAAGGGTAATACTAGCATCTGTTTCCCAGAGGTGTGCTTGTTATTGATCAGCTCACAAAGAAGGTAATACTTTATCTCTGTCCTCTTCAATTGTTAAATTGAGTTCAGATTGTTCAAGAGATCCATGTAGAAATTTATTTCTGGCTTCCAATATATCATCCCATCACCGAACAGCCAGAATCTGCAGCATCAGTTTGGTCACAGTGAACAGAAGCCAAATGGTTATTAGTTGCTTCTGAATTGAATTGAAAACGATGTCTGCTTGCCCAGGACCCTGCCAAATGAGTTTGTTTGCTGCATCTGTATCTTGCCACATCTTTCTAAAGAGAGTATCTTTAGAATCCATTTTCTCCTTATTGCATCACTATTTACTTCCATCTTGACAGCTGAAATCTCCTCTTTTCTGCCATCCCTATGTTCTGTTCAAAATTCTGTTGCAGCCTCATTCCTTCAGCCTGCTTTCCTTACCAAAACTTTCCTTTTCATCTACTTTGCAATTCACCCCATTATTAGCACTTCCAAAACAAAACCACTACAAAATCCTTCAGAACTGAGTCCTAATTAAATATGCTTGTACCATGATACAACTTCAGAGACACTGAAGCCCAAAGCCACTCCTTTTGTCTCTCCAGTTTAAAATGCCAAGTTTAACCTTTCCATACATCGGGCTCCCAATCTTCTTGACAATGCTTACTTGACAGAGAAGCCAACAATCCAAATTGACTGCTTCAAAGTCCTCAGTATCTTAGAATGGTAAAAATCTATAGAGCTACAAAGTAGCTTGGTCTTGCAGGACCAGTTCCAAGAAAGGAATTTGAAAAAAATGAAGGAAATACATTTTTAAGAAGGGATCTGTTCCAGCTCACCATTTCCAATTTCCTCAAAGACTATCTGGCCAGTATACCCAAGAAAATGACATCAACTTACTTTCTTTAGCCCAAACAGCTGGTTTTTTATATTATTTGACATATTATTTATTGTCTTATATTTATTTATTACTAGAAAATTCATCTGATATCTGACTGACAAGTTGCTAGAGCTTATAATTCTTATTATTTAAATTAATTATATCTGTATTAAAATAGGTGGCATTTTTATCCTCTCTGTATTCACTTTCTGTATCTTCTCTCACATCTTGCTGTTAGTGCAGCTCATTCTTCTGGCCTCCTGATATGGAAGATCAAAAAGCTGTGAATGCTTAAATATATCCCAGCAATTTCTATTCTAGATCTGATGACTGCTATTTATAGGATAAAATTTTGCTCCTTGTTAAGATGGACGCAGAAAGTGTTATGCCTAGAAGGGCATAATGCAAACAAGCCTTGTAGGTCTAGAAACACAAAAAACTGCGTTTGGAAGGGATCTCTGAAGGTCAAGCAGTCTAAACGTCTATAAACTGCAGACAGTTAGACCAGGTTTCTCAGGGCCTTGCTCATCCAAGGTTTGAAAATCTCCAAAGATGGAGATCCTGGAACTTTGCAAAAACTGTTCTAGTGCTTCATCTTTCTCATTTTGACTTCTTCACCTTTACATCCAGCTGGAGTTTCCTTTATTTTTTTGTAGCAGGGACCTGTTTTCTTGTCCTTTTGCTGGATACAGCAAGATGAACCTAGTTCTGTTTTTATTAATCTAATTTAGAGCATCAATTAATCAATTCACTGAATATGCCAACCATTGCTACTCTAACCTGGACGAAGAAATCATGTTTCTCCATAGATCATGTGCAAATTCTCCCAAGTTGCTTAGTATTGCACAGTACTTCACTTTTAGGTGAACAAAGCTTCCAAGTACTCTGGGTATCTAGATTTTATTTCTAATTTGATTCCTTTTAAGAGCTTGAATTCCAGAAAGTCCTTGTTTTCTCTCTCTTTGAAAGTGAAGCTTTTTAAGCAGGCGGCTGTAGCTTGAAATGGTGTGATACTGCTGCTGGTGGAACCATCATCATTGATCAGGATGAGCTCCTGCTCAGCAAAGGCTCACTAATACATTCCTCAGTATCCCATGGATGAGTTAGCAGCTACTGAAAAAATAAGTTTCACAGAACTCTGGAGCTAGGATATTTTGTTTTATGAACAGCACTGAAAATGCCTGAAGTTTGGCCAGCAAAACTGGAAGTACCTGTAATCAGCAGTCACACTTGAAAGTCTTGGCCTCAGTCTTTGTTTATTGCAGTCTTGTGTCAAATAACATGTAAGCACATAACAAATGAAGTAATTTTCAAGAATTTATAGAACCTTCAACAAATAAGAGGTTTGCCTTTCAGATCAAAACCTGACCTTGAAATCTCTTTTCATTGCAAAAATATAAAAAAAGTTAAAAGAAAAAATTCTCATTTGAGTCTGTCAGTTCTTACAGGATTTTCCTAAAACTTTAGACGTCTAGCTGCTAACTCTGAATTTCTTCAGGATCTGACCATAACCGACTACTAAGTTATAGGCAAGATATATTTAGCACAATCTTTTCTTGATTTTGATCTGAGCTTTGGCATAATTTTTGTTTTATTTAAGTCACAAGGAGTACCAACATCCGACTATCTATCAGCCCATTCAGCCTCAGACCTGCTAAATGCCAGATACCTTGCACAGATGAAGCAACTATTTATTAATGGAGGTAGGGTGAAACTTATGAGAGTACAGTTCCTTTCTGCTGAAATGGATTATTTCCTGGGATGCTTAAAAACATAGAGGTAGGTTGCTAGTCTGTTACTGTAGAGATAATTTGGGTTTCAGCATGAGCCAGACTGAGATTAATGAGTTTATTACTTTTTACCCTGCTTTAGCTGTGCCAGAGTTTATAGCAGGGGAGCTGGCTACAGTGTAGCTGGGATCCTTACTAATTCAGACATGCCGGACATTTTAATGCAGGCAAAAGGAGATTGTGATTGCCCTATATACAGATGACCAAAATCCTAATCAGCCAGCCAGCAACAACAACCTGCTGGAACTCTGTCAGATTCATGCTTGCCTGTCAGCCTCATGCTTGCAGTCCCCAGGCCATCCGGGGTTAGTGGAATGGGCTTATCCAAGAAAGCTAATCTATTCTGCTGTCCCAAACAGGTCTGCCCCCTAATGAAAGCAGAAGTGTTCATGTAGGTATGGATAAGAAAGGAAGGGAAGAGAAAGGATGGGAAGAGAAGGCAAGCCAAGGCCAGGCAAGGCAGGACAATAAGGGAGAATACTCAAAATCAGTCATACTTCTCTGAATTTTGAATTTTCTGTAAGAAAAACCAACTTAGTTCCAGATTTACTCTTAAATAACCATCTTGACCCTAAAAAAAAGCAGCCTGTTTTTTTCTCACAATGCCACCTGAAGATATGCTAAGCCAGAACTATTTCTTTCTCTAAATGCCTGTTGAAATGTCTAAATACTTGAGGTTTGTTAAAAAAAGTGTGTTTCTAAATACATTTTATCAAGTGAAGGAGATTTGAGACAAAACCAACAGGATTACCGCTGCATTTTTGAAGTTAGAGGAATAATATTGTTTTTTCCATCAATGTGTCCACTTTACATTATTCAGCACAAAGCTTTGTGAAATAAGAATCATGGGAATATCACAATATAAAGGAAAAGGTACAAATAACAGCTTCATAAACTGAGAAATGTACATAAATAAATCATGTAGATGGGGGCAGTTTGCTTAGCTGGCAAGAAAAAAAAATGGAAAATATGCTTGTTAAACAATAACCACAGAGTGTGCTTTTATGATGTTTTTCACCACAGTAATTCATATTAGAGATAGAAGCAGTTGCATGTTAAATAAAATCATTCAGCATTGTTCTCCTCACACTACAAAGAGCTGACTTATGTTGTTTTTAGATGCCTCCCATTAGAAAGTAAATATTCCTCTGATGTTATACATTTCAGAAAATTTAATAAAGATGAACTGTAAATAAAGTCGCAGGGAGATTTCAGACAGTTTTATTAGCAGATTGTTGAAAAGAAAAGAAAATTAAATACAATAACAGTAAACGTGGTTCTCACATTGAAACCAGGCTCAAATAACTAGGCTACCATAGAAAAATTTCCAATTCTTGCATTATGATGTAAAAACAGATTTTTGTACAGATTTTGTACAACAAAATTCGTAATAACCTTTTTCATTTTTAGAAAACTTTAAATATATAGATAAAAATAGACAATTTTCATAGGTCCTACATGAAGATGAGTATGTTCTGTTCCAAGGGCTTGCATAGAGCGCAAATGTGGTTATAATATAGAACAACTAGACATTAATATCTTTAAGATTACAAAAGCATATAAACAATAACATGAGCACAACTTTTCTTCATAATCTATGCAAAAAAAAAAGGAAAAAAATCCAAATCAAAAACCAAAACCAAAATACCAACCCAAAACCTGTAAAACTAAAGAGGGGCAAAAAATTTCAACTTACGGTAACATCTCATGTTCTGTAATATTTACACTGTTTTTAGCAAGATTCTTTCTAAACATCCAGCTCATAAATTGGTTCCCCTTTAATCCTTAATACTTCTGTTTATGTACCAAGCCAAACACTGAGGCATTCCCAAAGGTCTTGAAAGAATATACTGTAAAACTACTAAACCTACTTACAGGTGACTCTATGCAAGGAGCAGAGCAATGGTAAATGCTAGTACATATTTCAGTTGTAGGCTTTTAATTCTCTTTCAGATATGAATGATTCAAAAGCTTGCCACAAGTCCATCTAACTTTACAGCTGTTAACCCTTTAAAGACTGCATATGAAAAAACTGGAGTACAGAATCCCATATGTGTTTAAGCAACTATGAAAATCATGAAAGAATCATGGTTAGAAAATAACATCACTACAAAGTATTAGACAACAATATTTAATGAAAAATATTGCTCAATATTTCTTTAAAAAAATTACTGTGATGTGAACTTGTATATACATCTTTCTATTGTTAAAAAAGGATTGTGGTGGAGTAAATATGAACTGCAAAAAATAAATGTGTACCAGTATTGCAAGGAAGACCTACAAACTATAGAAGCTCAGTGCTAGAGTTTACAAAACATTAGATTTTTTTTTTGGACAAAATAATATTAATATCCAATCAGAACTACTTTTAAAGAAATATTTGCTTTAAGTTAGGCATCTTAGACATTTAAGGTTTTGATGTTTCCATGTAATAAATAATATTTTATACGCATAAAACATTAGATGAAGAAAGCATAATCACAAAACTTACAGTAATAGCACTGATTCACAAAATCAGTCTTTAAAGGGGTAACCCAAAAGTACGCAAAGCAAAGAACATAATTTTTAGTAATGTAATAAGCAGTGTTTTGCAGCTTACTTCCAGTTATCAGCACAAAGGTGAAAACACATATTGTAGCTTTCATAAAGACAGTGAAAGTAACACATAACCATCCTTCCCTAAGACAAGGTGGGAGGGACAATAGACTTCAACTGTATCACTCAGTTCTACGTGGAATTGGACTGATACATCAAGTGTTTGTTAGGTTTTCTTTTTTTTAGCAACATTGACGTAATATGACATTAACATATAAAAATATTTCTGGCATTTTGACTTGCTGCTCAGCCACAGTCCATTCTTAGAAGTGCACTAGTCAGGGCACTAACCAGGGCTCAATATACAAATAAAAGTGGCTGATACAGAATTCTGACTTGTTACCAGATGCTTAAGATCTCATTCAGTAATACTGTGACTCCAGGACAAATATTTACATGCCTGCATGCGTTAAAACTAGAAAGGTGTCTTTCTGACCAACAGGGTGACAAAACAATATTATCTAAAAGTTTCATTTCCTAAACTCTAGATTTCTACTGCATACATAATACCTTCCTTGTGTGATCTGTGTTATATACTGTACATGTGACCAACATTTTGATAAGAAGCAAAGTCTTTTATTTCATAAACCCCTGCCAGTTTACAATGAGAAATTATTATTTTTGTTTTTTTTCTTTTGTTTGTTTTATTTTAGGAAAAGAGACTTTGTGAACAGTAAAACAGTTTGTTTACATTCAGCATTTCTTTTCACTTACACAAAATTCCATTTCACTTAATGTATTCTAACATATATGTGTTGGTCTCTTGGAAAGCATGTGGAAAAAATGTCTTTAGAAGAAAACCCTCAATCATAGTTTGAAAACTGAATATATCAATTTTTTCTTCTTTTCCTTTTTTTTTTTTTCTTTTTTTTTAAATAAGAATCCTCTTATGCCCTCTACGAGTTCATTTCTGAGCTGTCTTGCTGGTTTCGGTATGGTATAACAGTCTGTAAGTGTACTTGGACACTGCTGGAAGGATCATTGGATGTGCTCAAATATAGAATCATCAGAGGAGGAGAGAGTCTGCATTCCTTGAAAAAGGGAATACTCAGCCTTGTTCTGACCGCCTGTAATTTTGGATACAATAGTCCGGCGCAGAGATGCAGATTTTCGCTGTGAGAACAGTGCTACTGTACATTTACACACATTCTCTAGATCTCCAGGTTGAGCCACAGGAGATAACCAAAGGAGGACACTCTTGCAGAATTCTTTACATTTTTGAAGAACATTGATAAATGAAGTTGAGGAAGTTGGTTTGAAAACATTTTGTTTCCACAGAACTCCTTATGAGCCAATGTCTTACTGCAATGTTCTTTACCGTAGCACACGTATGTTCAGCAGGAAAAATTCAATACATGACAGTAGTTTTCAAATAAAGTCTTCCATCTAAAATATGAAAGAGAAACATTTGCTTTATATATTTATATCTGCAATGACTCAAAAAGAGGAAAAACCCCACAAGACTTAAAATCTCACCGGAAGCAGTCATGTAACAAATCTGTAAAATGTCCCCTATGGTACATTTTGTCTAAAATAAAAGAAAATCATAAAATATGAATGTCACCTTTGCTATTTCATCTGACAGTGGCCAAATTAACTCTGTTGAAAATTACACGCACTTTGCAAGTTGTGAAAACTGTAACAACTTCTGAAGCTTTAATGTATGCTGGACTCGTATCAGTGCTAGGGCTCTAGGAATGTAGGTGCAGCCTCTGTGCATGTGTTTATACTGATATGCAAACATAACTGAATAGTGCTGAACAGCAATTATTTCCTTCATGGTTGCAGAGCAAAAAAATCTCCTTGCATGCAATCGTTAGTACTCCCATCGCTAAAGGCATAGCTCATACTTTCTGATTTAGCTGTGTTGTTAAATATACCATGTAATGTAACCATTGTGCACATTTGTAGCTATTTATATAGAACCCAGTATAGGATATTTAATCGGTATCAGTGAAGTATAGCCTCCTTCCCCCCATAAATGAGATTAACTGAACAATTACTATGTTAAAGATGCAAGCACGTTTCTCACAACATTTTTTCTACCGAAGTGAGGAGCATATATTTAAAGTGAGATATGTGAGGGAACATGAGAAACTATAAGCTCACCTAGCCAGTAACTGTTGATCTAGAAAAATTTGAAGAGAACATACTGCCACCACATATTTTCACCTAATTTGTAAGTACAAAGCAATTTTTTCTTCACTTGGGACATGAACATCTTATATACACCTATTTTCATAGCAATATAAAGATTAGTTTTTAAAAAACAGAAAACAGACAGAAAAACTTCTTAGCTTTCTGACCTGTAGAGTAGAAAGTGTTGTCCCCATGTGAATAAAGCACATTATGAAGCAATTAATCCTCCCCAGTGCATAATTACTAAACACTACTTATATTTTAGAATGTAAGCATTTGCAAGTACAAGCTGTATCTCAGCTCTGAAAGTTTGCATGAACTTCTTATTTAAATCTAAGTAAATTCAGCAAATATTTCTAAGATTTCCGAAGTTTTTATTTCTGTTTTGGATTTCTTAGTCCAAAATTTTTATTCCAAATCAGTCTATAAAATTTTTATTAGATATACAGTAAAAATTACATATACAGTGAGGAAATTGTGTGACATAAACCTGTGCAAATGAATGCTGAAATTTTTTAAATGCTTGGTTATCATTGAAACATGTGGCATCACGTCCATGAGCTTACTGTAATTGTTGAGAGATAGAAAAGTTTAACCTGAAAGCAGACGAAAGTACACCATACACAGCTGTAAAACCTTCTGCACATCCCTTTCCAGTTCCATCAGAACTGCTGGGGAAAGCAGGAGACTGCAGAATCACTCTGCTGCAGTGATTCTTATCTAGTGTCCCTTTGTTTTTCCTTTTCTCCCACTAGGTTTCTTTTGTGAGCTTCTGGGGTATATGCCCTTCTGCTACTTTCTCCCCATCTTTACAATTTTTTACCCCCTTTCCCTACTTTTTCATGTTCCTGGCTTCCTGGATTTTTTTTTTTTTTTTTTTTTTTTTTTTTTTTGGCAGAGTAGATGATAACTTTCCCACTAAATAAAAGTGCTTCCACTCAGAACCATTTCCATTCTCTTCTCTCTTTATGGTCTTTTTTTGCACTGAAGAGAAATAAAAAGCAATTGAGTAAGGCCTTAACTTAAAGACTTTTTTATTATTATTTGATGCATGAAGACCAACAAAAATGCTTATGGGAATTCAGGAGAGAAAGAAGGAGCCTCTGAAATGGAGCTTGGTAAAACTGAAGGCCTGGAACACCATCTCCAAGGAAAACCTGCATCAACAGGATAGCTAGTGCTACTCCTGGCCACGTTTCCATATAGCTCTCCCAAACATATTGAATAAACACAATAAACATTTACAGCACTAAAGCTGTCTGGATACCTCTGTAGGAGTATTATTCTGCATATATACAAACACTTTGGCTATCCTGAACGTACACTTGCTAATGAATGCTATGCATAATTCCCTTACCTTAATATTCTGATAACCTGCAGTCAGTAACTGATTTTATTTTACTATACTAGGTCTCCATTTACCTTTTAAAGTATGTATTAAAACATATTCTCAATTAAAAATACAGCTGCAGGAAGCAGAATCCTTGTAGCAGCCAACAAAAGATGAACAGCAGTACAGTTTCAAAAGTCAGCTCTATTTTACACTGCTTAAGGATCCAACTGGGCAGTGAAATCAATAAGAGATTTTCCACTTTTAGAAGAAGACACTATCAGATCCTGCATTCTGTATCCGCAGACTAAGACAATGAACAAGAATAGAAATGGGCAGCTCTACAAAGCACCTTCCTTACTAAGTGAACAGATACTTGTTTATATACATAAGTTCTCTTCAACATCTTCATTAATGCCTTGGCCACAGGACTCAAAGGAATACTAAGTAAGTTTGCCAATGACACTAAATTGGGAGGAGCTGCTGACTCCCTGGAGGGCAGAGAGGCCCTGCAGAGACACCTCAACAAATGAGAGAGGTAGGCAATCACCAGCCATATGAAGTTTAACAACGGCAACTGCTGGATTCAGCACCTGGGATGGAGAAATCCTGGTGTTGTACACAGACTAGAGAACGACAGGTTGGAGAGCAGTGCCACGGAAAGCGACCTGGGGGTCCTGGTCAATGGCAAGTTGAACATGAGTCACCAGTGCCCTGGCAGCCAGGAGGGCCAACCCTGTCCTGGGGAGGATCAGGCACAGCATTGCCAGCTGGGCAAGGGAGGGGATTGTCTGGAGGGGAAGCTGTATGAGGAGCAGCTGCAGTCATTTGGTCTGTTCAGCTTGGAGGAGACTGAGGGGAGACCTCATTGCTGTCTTCAACTTCCTCACACGGAAAAGTGGATGGGCAGGAACTGATCTCTTCACTCTCATGACCAGTGATAGGACTTGAGTAAACAGCATAAAGCCAAGTCAGGGGAGGCTTAGGTTGGATATCAGAAAAAGGTTCTTCACCTAGAGGGTGGCTGGGAACTGGAACAGGCTCCCCAGGGAAGTGGTCACAGCACTGTGGCTGAGAAGTTCATGTAGCCACTCGTGAATAACGAGCAATAGGTGAATAGCAGTGCACTTTAGAAATTCAAAGACTTCAGCTGTGCTAAGAAAAACTCACAGGTCTGCAGAGGAACGATAACCTCACATCACAAAGTGGTGACCAAATACAATCCCTATATTTAACTGCTGTCTCTTTCCATTGGTGACTCCTACTACCTTGTTCCTATCCACTTCTCTCCCTATTCATAATGTTCTGAGGTTCTTCCCAAATGACAGGAACTTCTCAGTGTTGTTGCCAAAGCCACCAGAATCACTTCGCCTCTAGGTGTAGCCAGAGCTCCTATCTGAATACAAGTGGAGTATTACCACTGATAGGCCTTTAATGATTTCAAGGTTAGAATCACAGACAAAACCTACAAGTCATGAGAGTGATCAGCAAATCGAGCCAGCTCATCCTTTGTAAGGCAATGTGAAAATGCCACTACTCCTAAATCCTGAGCATGCTGAGCATGCCTGTGCCTTCTGCCTCCTGATCAGCTTTAATTTAACAGCTACACAGGCCTGTTGCACTACTTTGTTCTGTTAACAAATGCAGAATTTGTCTATCAGCATAAAAACAATTTAATGTAGAACAAATATGGAATATTTTAGTCACACAAACATATGCATACAAACATATACTACACAAACACACACACAGAGCTTTCACTAAGGATGTTTACAACACTGGGGTATATTTTTAGCCTACTGAAAACTGTTGATCTGTGGTGAAGTTTCCCAAATTTACATACTGTTATATACAATATAAACACATGAAACTTACTTTTACTCTTAGGAAGTCAAACAAAAACACAAACTGGGAAAATACTGCTAAATTTCTAAATAGAACAGTGTGTGATTAGCAGATTATCATCTGTTTTAATTGCTCTTTTGCAAATGGCAGTGTTCAGCAAGATCACACAAGCTCATGCTAGTAACTCAAATTGAAAATGCCACTACTCCTAAACATCATTTGTTTTTGTCTGTGGATTGGTATGACAGAAATTCTACCCAGTGAGGGAGTATTTTTTTTAGATCAACTCTTTTTAATTAAGATTCATTTGGAGGATTTTGAATGAACATGCCCAAATAGTTAGAAGGTCATAAATGTTATAAAAAACAAACAAATGGAACTGACATAAAAGTTTGCAATGCTGAAACAAATCATATGCCTTGAAATGCATTCCCACAGAGATGTCATCTGGGGAACGATTCACATTAGTGTTCTGTGGGCAGCTTGCAGTAAGTACCTCTATGGGCCCAGCATTTTCAGAGGTAAAAACAAAAACCCACTCAAATATTATTACTATTAATATGCAACCTTGTAAACTGACAAAAATGTGCAATGAAATGTTAAGTTTTGTCTTCAGTTGCAAACTAAATAAGTCATCCATTAGATGGTAATGTGTGTATTTCTGCCACTCAGTATAAGTCACAGTGGGGTTGTTCGCCACCCAAAAAATCGTATTTTAGTTTATATTCTCCGAGCTGCTTTAAAAATAAATGTAATAACAGTGATCATCATGACTATAATACTGCAGTCTTTGGTTTATGAAAATCTTCAAATCAACGTCCAAGGTATTCTGTCACATCTGAATTCAGTCACTTGCTATCTTATAAAAGCCTACTGAGGTAAATTCTTCTTAGGAATAAAATAGTGTTTTCTGTAGTTAGGAGCTGAAAACAACCAACCAATTGTCCAAACAGACAGAAAAATACAGTAGAGAGCTGATAAGAAAGAAACCTCTAGGGTGCAGGTTAAGAGGGAAAAAAAAGGGCAAAATACTTTGTGAGAAGGAAAATCACAGAGTCATAGAATGGTCTGGGTTGGAAGGGACCTTAAAGATCACCAAGGACCACTCTCCTGCCGTAGGTAGGGATTCCTTTTACTAGACCAGTTGCTCAAAAAATGAATGATAGGATATGAAATCTCAGTGTGAGCTTTGGAAAGTTAGGATGCCAAGGTTTGAATAATTTTTTATCTTTTTTTTTTTTTTACTGTAATTTGTGAACTGTAGAATAGTAAATCCCAGCCCATGATCCAACAACCCGTACATCAAAGTAGCCACAGTTTTAGTCACTAGAATTCCTAACTTCTTTTAACATATTTTTGTCAAATATGGACAGGCCAGTGATAGAAGCCGATTTTCACTCAAAATGGGTCTTAAGGGTATTTGAATAGTGTATCTATTAATCTCTTTGTACTTTCAAAGAACAAAAGTTGATGTCTCTCGTTAATAAGAAGTGAACAATTGAAGACAGGAACTTTATTCCCAACTACGACTGAAATTTTCTGTGATTTTGCTTTTTTTTTTTTCCTGTTTCTCTGTTCTCTCTTTCAAACTTTCTGTTTCTTCCCCTTTCTATTTTTTGTAGGTGGGATTTCATGTACTTATGGTTTCTCAGTCTCTTTTCTTGTCCTTAGGAAGATAATGGCAGTGTTAGCTGAAACCTCGAAGGACTATATTAGCAAAAATACCAAAAAAATCAACAGCAACCAAAAAACTACACATGCATATGCACTTAATGGAAACCAAAGGTTCTTCACTCATAAAAATCCATTTGAACCCCATCTCTGTGGCTGGTGACTGAGCTGATCTGAGCTTAGAGCCCACTTCTAAAATCACATGTTGCAACACAAAATCCCCAGGACTAGCCCATGTGCTCCTAAAGACAGCAGATGCTTCATACTGAAATTAAGTAGAGTTGCCAGACCCTCCAACCATTAAAAACTGCTAACTTCAGTTTAAAAGAAATAAAACATTTGTGACCTTAAATGGGGCTACTTATATCTAAATAAAAGCAAAGCTGCTCACTTGTGCTAAGTAACATAATAAATTGCATTTCCTGTTAGGAAGTAGCTTTATTGAAAATGGTAGCTATTTTCTCAGAAGTTATTTCCAAGCACCTGTAATCTTAATGAGGTTTGTCCCTTTCAAAGAACAGTTGTACGTGCATGCCCGAATGCACACAACCTCTTCAGCCCAGAGCTGATAAAAGCATCTGCATGCCACAGCTCAAGCACATTTAAATTATATAACTAGTTGGTTTATTTGTTTTAATAGATGGGGCAAATGTGAATCACAGTGTACTTCTAACCTTTCATTCAGGTTGGTGTTGTAATCCTTTGGAGGAAGAGAAACAAAACAAAAGAAAGGGATGGCAAACAAATGGTAATGATTCATGTGATATTTGATAAGACAGCAATGGGAAGTCAAAATAAAAGCAAGCATATTGTGGCAGACGGAAGGAATCTTAGTCAAGTTGTAACCCTTCTTCAAAAAACTCAAAGGAAACAACTAATTAAGGAGGAAATATATTTTTGTATACTCTTCATGTATTTCACTCCAAACTGAGACACAAGAGGATTTATTTTCCACCGAAGATGGAAGATAAAAATGGGAGTCTAGCTTTTTAATCATGGGAAAACCATTTAGGATGAGCTTGAGTCTTTTTCGGTTTGCAGTGTGAGACAAAAAGCCCAGCATTTGTAAAAATCAGTCATGGAATCAACTGAACATAACTTCTCATAATATTCCTAATAAAGTGCAAAACAGTATGTTGTGAGGGGAAACAATACATCCCAGTGTCTAGGCTTAATTAGAACACTGAAGTTTTACAACTCAACACTGAAAAGGAGGGACAGAGGGATATTTACTAAGTGGAAATTGTTAGTGGCAGCACAAGTCAATTATGTATTGGGGAACATGGATGGATCCACTGCCATCTTCCCTAGCAGAGTAAGAGCAGAGTACAGGAGATGCAGGAAAGCTGGCTCAACCATTGAGGCTTTGAAATTCAAGCCATTTGTTGTTTTAAAAAAGTGCTCATCCAGTTTTTATGCAAAGATGGGTGATTTCACACTGCATGTTCATTAAACACATGCAAATATGAAGTATGTAAACATATTTGGCCAAACACTATCCTAGTTTGCCCTTTGTGTAACACCAATAAATTAGTTTCAAATTTGCATATTGTTATTAATCATACACCTTTCATTTCTCTACTTAACATTCATGTACAAATATATTTGTGTTAATACTCAGTGCAAATATTCAGGAAACTGAGTTGTCCCTGTGTTTCTTTTTAAAATAGCAATTTAAACGTAAGAGATTTTAATTCTAACTTAAGACATAAAATTAAGCCATGGATGTGTAAAAAAGGGCATCTAAACACCTTTTTTCACAGTTATTTTCAAATACTGAACTATCTTCTCTCAGTAATTTTACCATGTGTTTTAGTCATTAATATATATTTCCATTACTCCCATGTTACCGTGGGAGTAAGCTAAAGGTCAGCAATCTGGTCTTTAGTAAACTAACAAAGCAGGGGAGTACCTGAATATGTCACCTTCTATTATTTAAAGATAGTAAACTAACAAAGCAGGGGAGTACCTGAATATGTCACCTTCTATTATTTAAAGATCATATAGAATGCATAAAACTGGCCATTTTGAGGACTGAAAAAACTGAACTAGTAAGGTGAGAAATTGTTTGAAATAAATAGATTTTTTTAAAAAGTCACACTGTCTTTTCTTGTGAAAAAAGACTACAGAACTGATTACTTACAAACACTGAACCTGAGTCACTAAGGCATTTTACTGTGCCACTTCATGTTGGTAAAAAAAAATAAATTAACAATGATAAACAGAGACACAAACAGAACAAAACCCTTTCAACTGAAGAATCATGTGGAAAAGTTATTAAAGGATGAAGTCACAGCTAAATACAATCAGTCTGTGAGTTTCCACAGCTCATTGTGTTCAGTGCTGTTTGTATCACAGTGCGGATAATTTTGGTGCTAAACAATCTGTCCTGCATAAAACAGTTTTAAGTTCTACAAAAAGGTGTGCTTTATTAGCTACTTTATTTCCAGAAACATAACTTTTTTTTAGTGTCAGCAAACAACCTTGGATCTGATAGCAGAAAACTGAAAAAGAGTTGAATATTGGGACATGGTTTCTGCCTGGCACCTTCTTTCCCTTTGCTTGTTTGGTTTCGGGGGTTTTTTATAAAGTCTAGATGGAAACAGAATTTACTACTCATCCCTTTAGTCTCATTAGTCTTCTTTCACTTCTCTCCGTTTTGCCTCCTTTTTTAGCGCTTTGCCCAAATGATCACTTTTTTGCACTAAACATCATCATCAAAGTAATCTTACATACAAGATATCAATCATACAGTTAAGCTTCAAACAGGCTTAAAAATAATTACTTTCCTTTTCTGGAGAGAAAAAGTGGCCATAAAATGAAATTGGAACAAAATACAGTGGATCAGCATTTGTTGGAGCTTTCAGCAGTTTTTTCTTCTGAGCTGAATTACAGAAAATATCTATGCAAAAGTACATAGAAGTCAGTATTTCTTTAAAACTATCCTCCATATACACACCGAACAGAAACACACACACAAATCCTTTCCATCACTTAACTAGAAGGTGGTACAATAGGCACGATACATGTGTATACAACTATAGATCCCATAATAAACTGTGAATTAATAAAGGTCTTTTATACAATTCTGAAAAAGTAACGTGGGTCATGATTTTTTTTTGCTAGGAATAGTTGTGGCCATAGTTAGTAGTCTCCATCAACACAGTGTGATGTTAATTTCTTTCAGCAGACACAAATAATTTATGAAGACAAGCTTTTCTACAGTATTGTCTTTTCTAGAGCTTTACCCCCACTACTTCTCAAAATACAGGAAAAGACTTAGATCTAATACCTACTCCTACACAGAGCACCTCTTCTGATTCACAGAATCAGAAACCTACCTCACCCTTCTCTCCCAGCCACATCTTTTCTAAAAAAGTAATTTGAAATTCATGTTACCCAAGTAACTAAAAGGCAGACTAGTGTTTTGTTGTTTTCAGATTAAACACCACAATTAATACAAGAGTATGTAACTGAGGTGCCATTTGCACTGCTGCAGTTTACCAGAAAATAGAGACCACTTAAAGAAAGCTTTATTGTTCTGCATACATAATTCTGGAATATGTGGAATCCTTTTTTAATATCAGTATCACATTAGCCCCCCACTTTAATACACAACCACCCTTGTTCTCAGCTGTGTGCTAAAACAGAGTAACCGCCCAATGCAAAACATGAAGAAATAGTCACATGCAGAACAGGAAGGAATGAGGCTGTAAAACAGATAGATTGCACAGCAGCAAGCTTATGGAAAATCTGTTAAGGATGCATGGGATGTCAAAACCTATGTAACATAACCTTGCTGCTTCTAGGTATTTTGTATGAAAGCCTGTTTATGGAAGACAATGGCACCAAACAGTGCCATTCAGCTCCAGAACAAGAGTCAAGGCAACAGAAACCAAATCACAAGTCGTGCCCTAGGAAATGGGCTATGAACGGAAGTCACACATAATTCTTCCAGCACACAGAAACAGAAACTTAATGAAGTTCCCAGGGCTTAGTATGAGCAGCAAAACCACAAAACTGAAAATAAAATCAGCTCATGTTAAATCTGAGGAAGACTTCAAGCTGAAACATGTTTATGGGGTCTAACTCAGTAGTTAACTACAAAGCAGCACTTGAGCAAAAGGCTTTTGTTCGTATCCAGAATGAAAACTACCAGCATTTTAGATTATGAGGGAACTCTGCTTCTGTGACAAGAGCTAATGCTAGCCCAGGTAGGTTGCTTTTCAATTCAGAGTTCATACTAGTTCCCCATACTAACTGTAAACTTCCATCTTGAATACATCTTCATAGATGCATTTAAGTACTGCAATGACAAGCCAATCTTCCCCATTCCCTCTCAGTGGTAACATAATTTCAGATAGGTACTTCAAAATGATTATTTTACCCTCCCAGGAAAAACTCAATTAGCCTTAGGGCCAGGTGGTTTGAATTTGGCACCACTCTGTGTCTTTGCCAGTAGAGATTCCTCAGAAAAAACAGCATGTCATGACAGACTGTGTCCTGGACGCACCCCACTACAGAAATCCCAGACCATATGGAAGCAGCATGCTTTCCCAGAGAGAACTTAACACCACGGTTCATCATCAAAAAGTAAGCAAGAGAAAAGAGAATGGCTAAATTAAACCACAGAGCAGTCTTAACCAGTGATTTTGGGATCAAGTGACTACCTTGGAGTCAGAAGCAATGAGCTGTGCAAAATATCTGAAGTGTAAAATTTTCTTGCTTCAAAGCGTGATTTTCTCAAGACAGAGGAAATGAAAAATGTTACTTCCTGGTTGCTTTTACTCCTCCCCCCCATCTCCCTCCCTCTCCCCACCTCCCCCAGCTTTCAACTTACACTGTTTCTTGTCAATAGCAAGACACTAATGTCATTGTACAAGTCACTTGCAGGGCATTCCCTGGAACAGTGTTTAAGATACTGGTTACCCATGCTCAAAGTGAATAATTTCAGTACAGGCTACTAGTACAGTAGCCTGTACTAGTACTCTACTCCTCTACAAGGAATAGAGTCCACAATATGCAAATAAAATTAATTGATTTGCTTATCACAGAAGAGCAACTGATCATTCCTCATATATACATTAAATAATAATAAGAGACACAAACTAACTCTGTTGCAGGAACTCAGCTCTGGAGTAGTGTCCCAGGATGATGGATGTATTTAAATGGTATTTACAAATATATTTGTGATACGAGAGCCCGAAAAGGCAGATTTTAAAGCCCATCTAGTACTATCCCTAATGCTATGCTTTATTTCTTTATAGAAAGATAGGCAAGAATTGAGTATATCCTGAATATATTTATTGAATATCTGGCCTGGTAAAATACATTTGGCTATAAAGTTAATTTTAGCTGGAAAATCTAAGGAGTAAATGGTTTTGCAAGAATATGAAAAAACCTAGAGGGAAACCTTATAAAATGAGGATTCTTCTGTGCACTGAATGTTGAAGATCAAACTCTGGAACTATTGGCCATTTGGAACTGGAATAGAACTGATATTTGTATGTTTTAATAGTGGTTTAGCCTTTCAATATTTTAGCATTGGGAACCAGATTGCATCGGACAGCATAGTTACTGCAGCGAAAGTGACTGTGATTGTCAACAGATTTCATAGCAAGGTTGAAAATGGAACTGATCCTCTAGTCAGTGCACTACTTTTATGATACTTCCAGTATTTCCAGTGAAGCCAAGGAGTCTGATCCAACCACAGTATTTTATGTCCAATTCATCAATGTGCAAAGATACTGTTCTCTCTCCAATGGCTAAGAGTGTATATCTTTGAGTCACAGTATAAAGCTAAAAACGAAAGCAAATTATTGCTGCTTTTTATTTTATGTTTGTATTCAATATAGCTTGATTACTTGAAAGGAGTTGTAGCCAGCATATTGCAGCATGAAACAATATCATGAAAAATACATGTCTTCTAATGCAATGGTTGCACTGACAGTTTGTCACAGGCAAAATCTGCAGAATCAACACAGGGACTAAATAAACAAGTCAAAACTTGAATTATCTAATACAACATTGTATATTTTCAACAATCCATATTCTAATTTCATGCACATAAAGCAGCACTGTAAATTTTTTGGTCCTGCCTTCATAACACTTTGTTTCCAAGGCCAGCTGTAGCACGTTGTGATCCATCCTTTCTAACATCCATGACAAAATACACTATTATGCTATTGCTGCTTTTCCTAAGCTATTAGAGGCTGCATCACTTTTAAAAAATAAGGCTGACAAGAATATAATAGAAAAAATGTTTTTACCATTACTGGTACACACTTTGTGTTTCTCAACTAGGAAAAACAAAATGACATCACATTATCATTATATATGCTGCTGTCTCCCAGGATGTCCTTCAGGTGTTACGGAACCCTACAATGAGCAAAAGCAAAATATTTCTTTTTAAAGCTAGCAGTCTATTCTATAGAATATATTTTCCTCTTTACAAGCCAGCTGGCAGTTCACTGGAAGAATACTTATTATAGATATATGCTGACAGCAAATTTTAGCCTAGATAGAACGTGATGCTGGCTAAGTAGTCCTTCCAAATGTGTTAATTTTAGTTTCACTTCCTTTATACTTCCTTTTCTTAGCTGATTTTTTAAAAATTTCATAGGAACTTGAGATACTAATAGAGATGGGTCAAATTCCACATCAAGTCCATGGGAAAGCCAAATGCTTGAATTACACAAAGGCTAAATTGTTTTATTTTATTCTTAATCACATCAATATAAAATAACCACTGCAAGAAAACCCTATTTTTAGAATTAAGGTAGATTTAACATAGTAATTGCTTGCTTTTCGGGTTTACAATATGAAATTTACATGAGTATTACAGACATTAAAAATTTGTTCATCTTAAAGTATTATAAATATTTCCTATTTCTAAAGGACACAAAAATGCCTCTTTTTTTAATATTACTGCTAAAGAAAGAAAGGAAAAAACCTAAAATCTTTGGGCACTTTTAAATTAAACCATCAGTCCCTCAGCTAGTTGAAATTAATATAGCTTTATTGATGGCAAGGTTATCTTTTTTTTCTTTTTTCTTTTTCTTCAACTGAAAAAATAGAGCAATTAAGTTGGAGTGATATTTTGGGAAGATGATTGCCTTCCTAACTCTTAACACTACACAAAGGGCTGCCTGCCTGATAAAATCTCACTGTACAGTTTTATTTACATTTTAACTCTAACTGCTGTTTTGCCTCTTGAATATTTTTAAGTGAATTTTAAACTCTCATTCTCCTTAACAGGATTTCTGACCCCTCAGTTAGTTTAGGATTATAAAAGGGACTGTCCCATACCAAACCAAAATGCAGTCACTCAGTAATATACCACTTCTGATCTAATGCAGAATAATTAACATAAGTCAGTCTATTAAATTTTTCTTATACGAAGATTCAGGTAAGCCACCTTTACACAAAATTTAGGCTATCAAGTTTGCTAAATCCCATAAAATATTTTTTCCATCTAGTTCCCTGTACAAGATTTGAAACTAACTATAATTAGCTGATAATAGTTGTAAATTGCTGTATCTTGCATCGCCTCTCTTTACCACTTTTTAATGTTTAGGACTCTGATCCATCACCAAAGAAAATATAAAAGCAGAAGTTAATAACATAGCTGAACATCTACTGTGCCTTTCATCCAAGATCTAGAATACTTTACAAATATTAATTAAGTTTCACAACACCCTTGTGTGACACCAAAGCATTGGTGCTGACATCAAGAAATCAGTATATATTATTTCTTTCTTGATGCATAAAAACTTGGTTTCGGCTTAAGGCATTGGTTAAAAATGCACTGAAGCATGCAAAATGAGCTATTCCTTTGCCACTCAGAGGAAAACATCAGATGTAAAGCATATAAGTAACCCCAACAAATGGTACTATTTTAACTGTGAAATCGATATTATCCACTCAGTTGTTTGCTGAAAAATGTAAAATGGGCAAAACAGTGACTCCTTAGCATATACTTCTTGTGACTGTGTCAAATGCTACATCAATTCTTTGCAATGAGACAATCTCAGAGTATAATTACAACCCTTGCCATAAAATGGATTTATTGTATGGAAAAAAAATTCTATACATGACAAACAACAACAACCACAAAGAAATTACTTTCTCACCTGCAGAAACTGAATGCAGCTTTTCTGGAATATGACTGAGATTACTAAATTTGTTTGCAGTAGTCTATACTGGGGTACTCTAATTATTATTTATAACAGGATGAAGTCTACTGTAGACATTTTTTTCCACTCCCTCCAGTGAAGGTCAAGGGTGACAAGCACAGACGCAGATGTCTACATTGAAGACTTCTATGCTACATCAAGTTAATTCCAGCCCATGTCTTGTTCACAAGCATAACTACATTTAAAAGGCAAAACATTTACTACTTGTCCATTAAAAATCAGTAATGATACAGTAATAAAGTTACAGTAATATAATGCAACTGTATGAGTAATATGATACTATTTTCCCTTCTAGAGTTCTGTGATAGTTCATCTACCTTCTTTTCTTGGTTCTTCATCTATCTCTCTATCTCTCAATTTATGGCTGCTTTTGCTCTTATTTCAGAATTTTCAGAATGCTTCCCTGACTCTTGTTTCATGCCTCGTGCCTTGTGTGGTAGCATCCAAATGAAACAAATGCTGCAAAGCTTCAGTATTAATGCAGAATTCAAGTTCTCTTTTCTACGTTTGAGAGTCATGCTTTATGAGACTTTCAAAACAGTACAGAATTATATGAAACCGAAAAGGAATTGTCAAGCTTGGATATTTTTCCAGAACTGACGCAAAATTACCCATTTCTAACATCAGTAGTTACAAGAAGTGACTGAAATGCAGCTGCTCATAGTGTGATTACTGTCACAAGTGATGCTGGAATTCTGACGCAAGCAAAAAGGAAAATACTCAATGCATGAGATTCATCACATTAACCTCAGACACCTGCACTGTACGTAGCTGCATTTGAGCTGGTTTAGCAGACTGCCTTTATAATCAATGAAGAAATTGGAAGTTGTGATTCGTTTTCTTCAAAGGGAGAGATGTGTCTATTACTCTTCATTGACTTTAATAGGAGTCCAGCCAAATAGCTCAGATAAAGACATCTACCCCACAAATGTGTGAAGTGGAACATATCCCTCCCACTGATAGTGTTTGGGTATTTTATAGATAATTACATTGCCTCAGCAGCTACTCCACACCTTCATAACACAGAGCAATATCTATACTGCCATTATGGTATCAGCAAAGTCCCACTATATCTTATCAGTTGAAAAAATTATAGGATAATGCAGCAAAGAATATATGACTCTGTATATAATCTTGATAGCTTAAACATCCCATTTATTAAATTCTAAAGCACTCTTAAAGAGCACCTACTTTTCAGTCTCTGCAGGGCTGGCTTTCTCAGGTATTGCATGTCTAAAATGAATACAAACACATTAAAGTGTTTATAAACTCCTTGTTCAAGGATTTAAGCAAATGCAGGCATACTGAAAATGAGTAAAAATCCCATTGTGCTGTTTCACTGTGCAAATATAATTTCTTGTATTCTAAATCCCCAATCATTTGATTATTTCAGGTATATTTTCATTCTTCCAATAGTATTGTACTCATCCTTGAAGTAAGCGGAACTCCTTTTCACCCATCTTACTATGAACAGTGTTAACATTCTGTATAGACATTATTTTAACCATACTTTCTCTTCTTTGTCCACAGCAATATTAAGTAGCTGATAGATTACTTTGGAATTTTAGGTGGTCCTCATTTTCAGTAATAGTCTTCACCTTTGTCCCAAAAGGCTGAATCATTGTCCTCTTATACCTGTTTGTTTTTTTTTTTTACCGAAGTAACTCTTAATTTCTTCTAAACTCCTTGCAGTTCTATATTCAAATTTTGCACAAAACTTTAATACTGATGATTTCCTTTTTTTCACTGCATATTCTTATTCTGCATGTCTGGCTATTTTGGATACTGTCTCAAAGTTGCTGATCACCGCATCCAGGACAGTCCTTTGTAACTTACATTCATCAGTCTTACTCCAGGTTCAATTATTAAATACCAGGCAGTAACTCACCAACTCTTTTTTTTTTTTCCCTTAACTGTTTGTCTTTGAAATATTCACTAACCTCATATCATGTACAAACTCCTGCAGTACTTTAAATTCCAACCTGTAATGCTAGTCGCTTTTTCCATGTATAATATCTGTTCTAGAAAAGCTATTAGGTATCACAGGTTGGCAATAATAAAAACACCAAAATATTTACCTTGGCATCCCTATTTTAAAAATATAAAAACCAAAAAATGATCATCAATTAAGATAAAATTAAAATAATTCAAAAGTCCTTGAAAACTTTTGGTAGAGGTAATAGGGTTTCTCCAGTTTTAAATGTTGCTGTCGTCAAAAGGACACAGAATGTGCAATAATGTGTTTGTTTTTCAGATACTGTAGGTCTGAAGAGATTTTTTTTGTATACTTCAATTATAAAAACATTTAAAACATACAAACTTGTGCAATTTTTATTTTAATGAAGATGAGAAGTTCATTAACGAAGATAAATATTTCATTAGATGTTAAATAAAACAAAGAGATTTTTTGGCTTCTCTCAGCACAAAATTCCTTTGAAAGATTAATTAATACATGCAAATTATGCAAATTAGACCCATGCAAATATTTTATGAAGACAATTAAGGGAACCATTAATTACTGCTTTTTTTGCTTCAGTGAGATTCATTCATTTAATTTTAATTTCACTTTAACTGTTTTGATGTATAATCTTGCAGCTAAGAACTTTATCTTTCCTAGTGGGTCACTTAAACTTATAAATTTCATCAAGTGAGCAGCAACAGAAATCTGCAAAGATATTCTCTGGGCTATGTTTAGTATCAAGAGAAATTTTTGACACAATGCACTCCTAGAAACTGCAAAACTGGAAGGGAATGTGAGCTCATTCTTGGACAAGGTTCAACTGCTGGAAAAGCAATTAATTTGCTTTGGCTGTGCTAATATAGGGGAATTAGAAAGTGTGACACAAGACAAATAGAAATAATTAGTTCTCCAAAATGATGTTCTCATTAATATGGTTTGAACAGTAGAAATAAAAAACATTATTGTGGCATGTCTGCATTCTGTCCCTAGCCACAGGAGGTAGGAAAATGCAAGATACAGCATTTTTTTCACCTTTGTAGTTTGTATGGTGGTGGCATTTATTTTCATTTTTTATTGTAGGTTTTAAGAAAGACAAATTGTGGACCTGATCCTGTTATCTAAAACCTACTGTACTTGCATAAAGCATGAGGAATCTCTATGCTTCTTTCTGTGAAAAGATGGAGCTATAAACATAACTGACTAGGCTTTTCACAACAATACACTCAAGTTCCCAAATTGAAACTTTTATTTCAATATCTTCCATTTAAATCATATTTTATTACATGCAGTACCCAAGGTATAATGTGTTTTTTCTGCAGCTTAAGCTCCTTTAGTAAAAAGATTGCTCTAGCAAAAGAGTTACGATATCCTCTCCAAATCTGATAACGTAATTTTCTTTTTCTGTAACATGAATATACATACATTCATTTCACAAAGTACATAGAGGTGGATTTTCAGCTGCTCTCCTTAACACTTACACCAATACAAAGCAGGTTTTCAACAAGCAGTGAAAATCACTAGCTGGCACTCTTTACATAAACAGGCTGCTAGAAGGCTGTTAAGAACATCTGCTCCCTTACACTATATTTCTTAGCTTTTTCCAGGATTAAAGGCATGGAAGGCTATGTCGCCCATTTAAAATATTAAACTTTTCCCTCCCCTGCAGGTTTACTAAGTTCCAACTGAAGGCACCTCCCTTTCAAAGTTTTGCTGTCTACACACCTTTTATCTGGAATCAGTTATTAAAGTGCAATGACTTTGTATCATTTATTTCTTATTTCAGTTAGGGGGCAAATCTATAGCATCTGACAGAAATAGAGGTTTTTCTCTTTAAATGCAAGGAGAAAAAATGTGGCCATGTGTTAACATTTTTTGAAAGCTGATTACCACAATCAACAAAATCCTTAAGTGCAACTACCACAGAGGCTTAGCAAAATTACCCCAAAAAATTTCTAGAACTCACACTGCAATAATTCATTATAAAAATCCTAATGTCTTTAGGGACATTACTTATAAAAAGTTAAAATCTATGAAACCTTCCTATAGCTACCTATTGCTTAACAACACGGATATAATATGTCCATGTTCCTAATTTGCTATGAATATGTCAAATACCTGGATGAATGATCACAATTCTTGCAAAATGCTGGGAAATGCCTTCTTCCTTGACCATCAATTCTGCTGCTAGTCAGCTGATTTTTTGAAACTTTTATTAAATGTGTCTGTGTTAATGACGTCTATATAAACAAATATTAGAACTAGCACCTCCTACCATATCTGGTAGATTCTAGGCTAGTATTTCCTAAAAAGGTTTTGGCATTCAAATATTGTTCTCCCTTTGTTGGGATCTTCTTATTCTCCCTCCACATTGCTAACTTCTTTCTCAGTTTGACATTTTTTGCTTCTTCCTCAACTTTCTGTTTTAATTTCTGAAGGTTGAGATCTTCCTTGCATTGTCTCTCTCTCCATACTTCATATCTGAGCAGTCTAATCCATAAACTGAAATTCAGTCACCATATCCTTGTTGACAATTGACACAGCCCTTTGTACTCCAGGTCTGTTCCCTTCTGTCTGACATAAAACCTCAGTCTGCTTTTCTGATCCTCTGTGTGAATGTGTCGCTGCTCTGACAATCTTAGTTTGAGAAAACAGAGCTGTTAATCATTCACCCCTTCAGATTCCTCCTCATCTTCCCCACTACTACTCTTAGTCACTATGAACTACTCTTTTAATCTTGTCTGTCAGTAAAGTTCAAAATCAAGGTATTCTGTTTGTCTGTAACTTCTGACTCTTAATTACAACACAGTGTCTAAATTTATTCTCATAAAAAGTCTCTGCCCCTCATTCTCCTATCCCTCTTTCTAGCTATAAATTCACATGATGTTTCTCCTCATATCTCACCTACTAAAGTTTCTGTCTCAGTTGTATAAACAAATTTGTATGGCAAAAATATTTTCCTAGTCTGCTTCTTTGAATTGTCACTCTCTTCTAATTCCTTCACTGGCTCTTCCCTTTTAAGTAGAAACACAGTACTTGAAAGGTTTTGCTTTACTCTTCACCTTGTGCATTGCTCCTTATCAAAATGCTTCAGACTGGAGTGATACTTCCAAAGAAGCATCCTCATAATGCTGTCCACAGTTAAGAATGCAAGCAATACTTACAAGATGAGTTCACTACAACCCTTCAGGTCTGAAGCCTGGATTTGCAGGTGAGTCTGACAAAAAGACCTGAGATCGGGAATGGTGCCTGAATCCATAATGTGATCAGAACACAGGTTCATGGACATATATACCTTCCCATATAAATTGAAGTCATTTGCCAGTACAGTCACTAACATCTCATAGTCATCATCTCCCCTCAATATTTGTGTAAAGTTTTAAGGGAAATGACATCACTCGGTTACATTCCTTCAATAACTTTTGTTTACCTGGTCATGAATGGGACAGTAATTTCGATACTATTGTAGGGAACATAGGTAACGATGATCACATCAAAAGATTTAATGAATGCTATTGCCCCATTGCTGGCATGACATCAGTTTACCTCTTAGAAGAAACACACTAAAATTCTTTTCCACATAAAACATTGCTGTTGCCATAACATACTTATGGACAGATTTGCATCTGATGGCTCAGGTGTAATTAAATGTTACATCTTCTTTGTGGTTTTGACTGAAACATTAAAAGGACAGGGCAGTAACGCACACATGCTTTCAGCTCCTGAAGCACAGAAAGCTCATACTGGTTTATCTTCACTTCTATGAATAAAAGTATAGCAGGTATTGAGCCTGTGTGTACACAAGAAAGCTGAAGAAAAAAAGTTCAGTGTAACTTTGGGTTAGGAAGCTGGTAGAACCTGCGCTACTTAAATAATCCGTTCTCCACTACTGTAGCTTCAAACCTTTGAAATGTCTTTATGCAAGGTGTTTTAACCAAACTGGCTATATTTATGTAGAAGTACCAGAATCTAGAAGTTATGTCAGGTCTTTTTCACAAAAGATGAATACATAGGGTCAACTTGGTATGTGAGTAGCATTCATATAAAATCAAGTAATAATCAAATAATGCTAGGCAGCATATGTTGTTGTATTTTCAAAGCTTTGTCTAACAAAGAAAAGATTTGAAAAGACTTAGACCAGGTGCACTTTGTCATTACCCTGATATTCACAGAGGTTAGCCATCAGTCTGAGCAAGTGCAGAGCAAGCACAGATGATGTGCTCCATGTACTCTGTTAGCATGGAGTGTTGGGACATAAATCCTGTCACTGATATTCAAGTTTGTAAATTCCATCTAGTTTTCCCCTATGCCTGTAGAATGAGAAAGCATGAAAGAACATATAATAGGGAGGGCAAAACATGAAGGGCAGAATAAAATCTTCAGCTCTTGCAAGATTTAGGTTCAGTCTCTGATATACCCCAGATTTCTGATTTATCCATGATCAAGTTCATAGCCTCTCTATGATATAAAGATAATTGCTTTGTTCTGCATCACAGGAGTATTTCCTGATGTGAAGACTAAATCCATTAAAGACTGCAAAGTTGTTCAGATATTACAATGATAAAATCTCTAGTAGATTTCCAGTTACTCCTGGCATAGCTCAAAACAATTTATCTGAGACAGCCACAAGGCTGCAAACTGGAATCACTAACACAAATAAAAAAATGAGTAAGCATCTAATTACTAAAACTCATATTCATGAAGAAACATTATAACAGATTAAGGTTCCTCTGAAAATAAATAACCAAAATTTAAGAAACTAATTTTGGACTAGCTAATTTTTGTAGATTTACAAATTAGTGTTTTCTCATGAATAATCTGTCCTTAAACAATTTCTCAGAACTATTATGCACAAACACGCTTTCCTTCAGCTTGATGCCTAGTTTTGGTTTGTTTCAATATACTTATTTACACTAGCAATTGAAAAGAATTACACACTAAATAAATAACTTCTGTTGAATGTCTGCTAAACACCAACTTTTCTACTTTAGCTGTTTTTTTAATATGATTACTCTTGCAAGCTTCAAGGCCAAAATGAATTATTTGTTTCAAATCAGAAATAAAAAGGAGGCAGCTATGAAATGATTTTATTATTGAATGTACAGATAGAAGTCAAAGATGTTCCAAAGAACAGAGAAAATACTAGATTATGCTAAAACACATTAGCAGAGTTCAGAGCTGCCATATTCAGGACAATTTATTTATTTGACCAAAGAGCTGCTTTTGAGTCACACATGGTAAATATGATCAGATCATTTTGAAAGTCAGTCAGTTTGAGCTTCTTTAAAAAATAATTTAAAACCACAACTTTTTCTCCCTATTTCACTTTTTCCTTTCTTAGTCAAATGCCATGTTAAATACAAGCTAGTCCGCAAATAACAGGGGAGCAAGATCTAGAGAAATTATCCCATGAATCTTCATTTGTAAAAATTATAGGAGTGGCATAGGCCTCCCCTTTAGAATTAAAGCAGCAATAAATATATTTTTATTCTATATATATAATAAACGATGAATTTCCATTTAATATAACCCAAGTATAGAATGTTGTATGCTCAAAGGCATTCTAAATGAGCAAAAGGGGTTGATTCAACATCTGGTATGATTTGAGTCAGCCTTCCACATCCTGTAAGGCTTCCAGATGCTGCTCCAGAAAGGCCTGGATCTTCTGGACGCATGATGCAGATGCAGATGTCTCAGATGCACTGGAGCATCTCAAATAGCACAAGTTATCTACTTGTGGACAACTAAATAACTTTTTAAATAGTGTAAGAATTAAAGTTAAGATAAGAATATCTTAACTTCTCTCTGAAAACCTCATTTCAGAGTTTCAGACATTCAGGGATAAGATAGGAAATTGATTATGACCTTCCTTGGTAGATTACCTCACATGGCTTGCTTAGAAATTTTTTCTTCTTTGATGCAGATGGTGGCTGATAGTCAAAAAGGGCCACTGAACAGGATGGCCACTGTTCATATTAATTGGTTTAAATCTCATTGAACTTGAAATTCAAGATTTGAAATCTAATCTGGATTGGATGCTTCTTTTTACCTACTCAAGCTGTAGCACCTTTCAGGAAGGACACATGGATCTCCCTGTCTAATAGATTTCCTCTTATTTGTGCCAAATGGATAAAGCAACTTACTGGCTACTAGTCTACATTATTAGTTCTCCAAAGCACAATCCTTTTAGAAGAATTAAAAAATATTGCAGTTATTTTGGTGTAAGAGTTGTCTCCCTCATGCTTCACACAAGTCACAAGAGAATTGCATCTATTAGAAAAATCTCAAATAATTAAATATTTTGACATCTGTTGATGTGAGGTCTTAAGGATTTAACAGAAGAATGCAACACTAATATTGAAAGAAGAAATTCCTTTATATGGGTATAATACACAAACGTCAGGAATTTTTAAATCTTTATAGAGTTTAAAAAACTAATGCCAAGAAACAATCCTCTTTATGACACATCTTAACATGATGTGATGCCACTTCCTAGCACTTGTCTAAGTTGTAGTAAATGTGGCTGAGGGAAAAAAAATACAAGCAAGAGAAAAAGAGACAGCTCTCTACACACTGTAGAGGCAAATACTGATGAACATTTTACATCCAGCAGATCTAGCTCCTCAACCAGCCTCAGAATACTCAGGATTATAGTTCAGCTGTGAATGATGTGAATGAACTAGAAATCCACTTTATTTATACCTGTTTCGTGGTAGGCTATAGAAACACCGTTTCACTGAAATGATGTTGTTTTAATCAATTTTTCATCCTGATTTATTAAAAAAAAAGCAAGGCTTTTAGTTCTTTCTCTAAAAGGGAAAAAGTTATTTTTTAGCTGATGAGACTATGCCAGAAATGTATGTTCTACCTGCCTGTTCAGGTTTCAGTTATCTTCTGAAGGAGAAGACGATGGGAACAAAGTACTTATGGGAATCAAAAATACCTAGGATGGTGGCTTGCAGTGCCCATCCTTCCCAGGTAGCATGACAACTGGGGTTTCCTCAGAAGTCTATTAAGTAAGAATTCATCCATCCTATCCTTCACTCTTTGAATAAGATGAATGTGTAGGATGAATGAGAATGAAAGTCAAAACAATTCTATGTGAAGTTTTAATAGCCTCTTTGGAGCACAGTATGGGGGGTTTTTTTAATATTCTTATTGTCCTGAATTTTCTCACTTGACTCTGTTCATGCTTAGTCATTAATTTTACATATGGTTCCTTTAAAAGTGAACTAAAGTACCATGTTGGAAGAAAATCTGATTGATTAACCATTTATCTCAGTAGAAAAGTCAGGAACATATTTGATTTCCATCAGCTTCATATATATACAGCTATAAAATGAGACGTAAATTGCAATAGATAGCAATTTCAAATAAACTGTGAAAAATTTTATGTAAGAGTATAAGTGTTGAATGAGAGAGTTGAATAAGAGTACTTTGCAACATATATGTAAATGCATATTCACTCTGTGCCCTTCCTTTGCCTTTTGGGTGATAGATAACAGGATTATGTACCTTGAAGTTTAAAGGTGTATCTAACAGTGACCTATGAACGCTATGAAACAATTGTCTATTTATAGGTTACTGCCTGCAATCAATACCACCTTCTGTTTAAGTTAATCAATGTTCTCTTTAATTGATTAGCTTGGGTTGAAAACCTGCCAAAGTGCTGACTCCTGGGCAGGGGGATAGGGAACATACTTATTGCTGTTTGGTTTCCATGCATTGTAAGATAATTTCAGTATTTATCCATGGTCAATGAAATATGAAACAAAATAAATCTTTAACATCTGTTTCCTCATCGAGTATTCCTGTATCAACAGTAAAAGACATGAACTAGCAAGAGATGTTTTAAATGCCTACTATAGAATCTAGGTTTAAAAGCTAAACTATATTGGATAGTCTGTCAAGCCAAAATAATCAGTAAAACAAGTGTCTTTAAAACTTGTGAGCTGGTAAAGCTTGTAAAGCTTAGGAGAAATAAAAAAAAATCTTTAAATTAGTGTACATAGAGAGAGCCAAGTTCTTTCTAAAATGCATAAAAAATAAGAGAACCTATTTTCAGAGATATATCTTCTGCAACAGTAATGAAATTCAAGGTGGTGCGCACAGATTAATGTTGTTATTTATTATTATGTATATAATTTCATTGAAGTGAATAGCACCGTTCACATGAATAATAAGTGCATGACCCTGACATTAATACAAGGTGTTACACAGTGAAGTCAAAAAGCAACTGAAGTTTAAGGCACTAATCAGAAGGAAAATGAAGCATTATGTGTTACTGCAAATAAGAACAGCATTGAACCAGCAAATATTTTATGAAGACTGAACAAAACTAAAGTAGAATCAGATGGACTAACCAGAGGGAGTTAGTAAGGCAGCTCCACTATATGTCACTGAGGGTTAGACACTAAAATTCTAACAGTGTCTCATCCTTAAGACCACCACTAGGTCTGAAAATAAATTTTCTTTTGAGCATAAGACAGAAAAGCAAAGCAGAAAACACACTACCCTTCAGCTTCTGTAATTGAACAGTGCATGTGCATACGTTTTCACCAAGGCTTCAGTTGGTTTGACAAACTCTAGCATGCAGAGAAGGATCAATAAAAAACCAGCAGATATCACTTCCAGTGGGTCACTACAATGGCTTTGCTCCATTCTGTTGTCTTTCCCACGTTTCTGGTACCTCGGATCACTACTCTTACCTAGAGAGGTGGTAGAATAACCCAAAGGAGAGCAGTCACATTACAGAGACAGTCCTTTCTTATGCCTGCAGTTAATCAAAACTGTAGAGACTGAAACCAGCTGTCTTACTGACCTTTAGAAATCTTAAAAATGGAAAACTTAAGGAAGAAACCTGATAATCAGCCAGGTAAAAAGCAAAATGCAAAAGCTATCTGTCATATGGCTGAAAGTCACACTTTCACAAGACATGTTATTTCACATTGGCAGGCCTTCATAGTCCTTGTTGAATACTAAGCTGAATAAAGGAATTTTTATTGACAAATTAAATGGAAATGATTAGGTTCTTTACTTGGTTGGTTTTTTTGGGGTTTTTTGGTTTTTTTTTTTGTTTTTTGTTTTTTGGTTGGTTTTTTTTTGTGTGGTTTTTTTTTGTTTGTTTTGTTTTTGTTTTTTTTTTTTTTGTTTGTTTGTTTTTTTTTGGTTTTTTTTGTTTGGTTTTTTTTGCTATTTTTTTTTAATCTGGCCTAATGGAATAACAGGCTAAGTGGCCTAAAAATCACAGAAATGTTTATCTCCAAACAAGTCAGTCCACTGTTTTGTCATTGCTGCTTCACAGAACCTTTTTATATTTCTATGGGTCTAGAATAGTCAGCTGTTTGTTTCCATAAACAGCCTAGCTAAGTAGCAGATGTTTCCTTGGGCAGTTATTCAACATATCTAGAAAAAAAAAATCCCTTTGCCTTCCAGGCTTCTGACAGCTTTGTTTCCAGCTCCTGACTTCTTTTCCCTGCTGAAATGTTCAACCTTTATAGCAGGCCTGCACAACAGGTGGGCTGTGGGTCTCTTGCAGTTTGAAAAACCATTTGTTTGGCCCTTCAGCTGCTGAGAAGCATCATGTACTGTTTGATTTGCCCAGCTGCCAAGAGGCAGCAACAAGATGTCCAGCAGAAAATGCATATCTCCTGGTTTGTCACTGATCCCTCAGAATGCATGTGCCTCCTAGTCAGCCACCTGGTCAACCAGCAGCCACATGGCTCCAGATCATACACGCACACATTGCCTCGTAGGTCAAGGAAGTGACATATTAAGAAATATTTGGGATATTCAGAAGTAGTACTTGGCAGGGGAGGAGGTGAAACAGAGGTGGAAGGAAAATGAGAAAGCAACAATACAGGGGAAGCTGAAATAGTGTTGAAGTGGGTCGACAGAGAAGAAGGAATGTCACATGGGAAAATGAAAATGTATTTTTATTCTTCAAATTACCTGATCCATTAATTTGAGAATTCTGGCTCTATACTAAACCCAAGCACCTTTCTGCTAGAAGTCCCATGCAACAATAAATGAGTAACAACAAATCCATAGTACTTACTAAGTGGTGATAAAACCAGAATAACTGATGAGCAAGTGTCAATTGAATAAAAATGCAGAATTTACAAGTTGATATACATAGAGAGACATTTAGCAGTTTCAAGAGTTTTGATGAGGAAAAAAAGGCAAGAAAAATCTTGGTAAAATGTATAAAGAATCAGATGCTTTTCTTACGTTTAATCAATTAATACTTTAGAGAACATATGGCCATTGTTTTACATGGAATTATACAGTTGGATGACCTCGTCTTTAGGCAGCTATGGATGCAAATGGAATTGCTTTAGATTAAGGGGGACATGGAAAGGAACAGACAGAAATGCAGAGATACGAGACAGAAGCTCTGGGAGAAAGATGCAATTATTGAAAGGACTTTACACATAAAAGAAATATACTTAACGCTGGTCATCACAGTCAATATCATGAGGAAAATAAATGAAGAAAATACTAAAGAGAAGACATCTTAGTTAAAGGTGCTGCAAAGAACACTGATGTCCCTAGGAAAGAAATAAGTGTTCTGTCATTTGACGATATTGAAAACTATTTTTAAAAAATCATTAGTTAATTTGAGAGTAGTCGTGCACTGGAAAATGTATCCTATCTATGATTAGCAGCCAACAGTAATCTTCTCTAAGTCTACAAACATGAACTCACAAAAATACTCAAGATTTACAGAAATTAGGACAAGAAGTCTGAGGTGATTGGAATTGGAAACAAGGACAGAAAATGTGACTGGGGGAGTGACTGAGACTGGCTAAATACATAGATAGAAACACAGAAACCAGTGCACTGGAAGACACTGTGAAATAAAGTAATAAAAATGACTGGCTGACAATAACTGAGGCTGAAGTTGGGGGACTGAATTATTTGTATTAATAGACAAGAACAGAACCCAGTGGTCGAGAATAGAAGGAAAGAGGGGAGACAGAACACAGATAGGGCAAGAAAGTCAAGTAAAGTCATCTGAGGTTTCTCAGAGGGAGAAATCTTGGTGAGTAACTGGACATGTGGCATACGGATAGAGTGTTATGAGTCAGTATCTGGAGACACCTGGATCTTGCTTAACAAGGATATTGGGCATAAGAAGTCAAAACTTTAGAGGCTGGAATTATGACTGGATATAAAAAGAAACTTGCATTGAAGGGTGTGAGAGAAAAAGGGTCAAGAAAAAGATTATAAAATTTGAAAGTTGATATTAAGACTGATAGAAAACCCAGAAATGAGAGAGAACCAAGAAAAAGAAAGCCTGATGGAGACACTGCTAGAGGTGATACAGGTTGCAAGAAAAATGAAAGGAAGATTCTGTGCCCAAGAGCACAAAATGTATCCCAAGATTGTCTTTATCATAGCAAGTATCTGTAAAACTCCCATAGCAAAATGGTCATTCCTTAGGCCACACTGCTCATATTAAGGTATTACAGTTTATCAGTTACTTGGTTAGTTTTATCACTGTGAATCTTAAGATTCAATTCCATATGTTTTTCAGATGTTGTCTCACAGTGAAACCTCTGACTTTGTAGTTTACTTGTTAAGAACACAACCCTAGAGGATAGTTATCTAGGACATTAGTGAAGCAAAGCCCTCAGCTGTTAGAAAAGGCCAAAATTAAGATTTAATATATGGAAGAAGTTTAGATAATCATTCACAACTATTCTGTAAAGCATGATGTCTAATGATGGAAGTATTATATATAAACCAAGCATTATATAAAGCATTAGAACACACACTGACCACTGAAGATAAAGAAAATATTGGATACATATCCATTTATTCACCTATATTTTTGTCCTCTGCACTGAATGAGACAAGGTATTGTGAAAAATACAGTATCTAATCATATAATTAAAGATTGTATCATGACAGATACACAAAGACAGTTGAACAAAGGTGCGGAAGACAACCTTAATTCTACCATTTCCTAATTTTGGAATGCTTGACTTCACAGCCTTGATAATGGCCTTTTCCAATAAAGGTTTTGATCTCATAAAAAACATCATCACGAATTTCCACACACTTTTGTCCATGAGTTATACATCAGAAATAGAATTGTGTGCAGTAGCTTCACAGAATCACCAAAAGTTCCTTTTCATTGTGGAAGTCCTTCAGATACCCATCTTTCAAACACAAATATAACAAGAAAGAATCAAGGACTATCAGTTCAGATTATTACATGGATTTTGCTTGTTGAAAAATAGATTAAACAAGTTTCAAACCAATGCAGAAACAATTTAGGTTAGGTTTCCATTCAAATGACTGAAGCTGTATATAAGTAATTTTTATTAATGCGGAGGGCAACTGCAGGGCAGCTGTCACCTAATATCTGGGCAGCAAAATGCACACACTAGGTTCTTACAATGGGCAAATTTAAATCGTAATTTCTTTCTTGTTCTTGTTCAGTAGCCTCCAAAGGCTTTACAAGGAACTTCACACAGGACCATGCAGTGAGTGTGTTGAATTGCTGTTATTTTCTTTCTCTATTCCTGAATCTGTTCAACATCCCTATTTCCTCTCTCGTCCTTTCTGGGAGGGGAGAAAGACAGATGGCCCTGGAAGGTTCTGTGTGCATGGTAGCTGTGCGGGTTTTTTTCTTACATCAGGAAAGTATAATCTGAAACCACTTAGCATTACACTTAACTGAATTGTCAGTATGATTCTAGAGAAGAGGTGGAGAACTAAAGAAAAGCAAGACATTGGTGGGAAAGGGCTTTCATTTTGCTAAGGGACGGGGAGAGTAGATAACAGACTTATCTGGAGAAAGGCTGATAATGTGCTAGAAGAAAAAAATAATATTTGCAGCAGAATAAAGAACTGAGGTGTGAAAATCTGACCAATGGACAAGGAGAACAAATTTTCTACTAGAGGAGAATAATACGTGGGTGAGGAAATACTTGATTGAGAGTGAGCAGGATGGAAGAACTTTGAGGACATGGAAAATGCAAAGGGCCTCTTGCAACAAAAACAGACATTTGAGGTAAAAACCAGATACACCTGAGAATTCAGGGAACTGAGCAGGGTAAGAAGACATAGGAGTAAATGATGGAGCTGATTTCAGGAGCAGCTGGAATGATGGCATGTAGAAGTTGGAAATTATTTGGAAGAAAGCAGAAAAGTTGCAAGCTGAGGCAATTGCTAGAAAATTTGAAATAAATTGAAAAGACAAAAAAATAGCAGCATGAAAGAGGGAAAATTTGATTCATCTTCCTGTTCTTACCAGGATAGCTTTGGGACAAAAGCTATCCATTTGTGACCGATTTGGGCAAAGGAACACATGACAGGAACGTGACAAGGAAAGAATGGTCAATGATGAAGATGGTGCAGAACTAGAACAGTTTAGAAGGTTTTAAATAATGTGTAAAGCGATTTGTGTTTAAATGGAATGAAAATGAAGGTACAGGACTTGGGAGGGAAACTGCTGGGAGAGAGAAAATTGAGAATGTGGGATATAGAGAGAGGAAAATAAAACATAATAATGTAGGCAGCCAAATACATGGTAAGTAACCAGATGGAGAAGAAAAAAATCAGTGGAAATAAGAAAGTAAAAGCAGCAGTAAATGTCATTGTTCTAGTGCTTAGTAAGAGGTCTGGTAACAAAACAGTATATAAAAGTCAAACATTATCTTTGTATGGTACCTTTTTGTGTGGGATGAGGGGGTCTTGGGAAACCGGATTGGGAGCTAGGCATAGGCATCTAGTGAACCTACAATATGTATGGAGAAGAGGATAATCTGCTTTATTATTATTTAAAACAGAAGCAAAGAAAACATTTAAAACCAGTGTCTACACCAGTTTCTAACAGCTTAGTATCTATTTATATCTCTTAAAAAAAACCATAAGTACATCGGAGATCCATATTTCAATCATTTATTATGATTATTTGTTAACATTTTATGGATATTGCAACAAACTGTTATCTACTCAGTATTTAAAAAACTCAAACCCAACTCTAAAATACTCTGCATTGCTTCTTTTTATAGTCTTGTATTCAAATTCCTTTTTATTATCGCTCCTATTTTACAAAAGATTTTACATGCATTAAAAGTGAATCTAAATGAGTGCTACATGACAAAAAAATAGAACAGAACATACCCCCTTATTGACAAATGCAATTATCTTCTACGCTTAAATTAGTCCTATTCCTTACTCTTCAAAGTGTTACTTAAAAATAGCAACATTAGATATAACTTCAAGCTGACAAGTATCCATTTATTCATAATAAATAGTAAACAAAATCTTTAGTTTTAATTATGATTTTCTTGCATAATATTTTCTTAAATGCTGAAATTACACTTTGTGTTTCAATTATAACACTTCCCTACAGAGCACTGCAGCTTTCCTACCTTTGTTTGCTTAGTTATAGAGCTGCATAGCATGCTCAACACAGTAAATTGAAAAATGATTGTGGATAAAAAGACTATTACCCCAGGCATGCTTCGATACTGAGACACAAATACATTTTTGAGAGGAATAAGAAAGTATTTCCCTAGTAAGTATCTTTTCCCCAGAACCTGAAAGGTGCAAGAGGTGGTATTATTTGTTTAATTGTGGAATATACTGTATTTAGAATAGTATATAATATTTCTTTTATAGTGCATACCAAAGTATACAAAATACAATTTACAGATAAAACGTAAGGACACAATTGAAATAGTGTTTAATTGTGACAATAGGGTCTTTGTTGCCCCAAACAAAATCCAAGAAAGTACTGGAAAAAGGTTTCATCCATTGGAAAGCTTTTGTAGAGTTTTGCAGGTAAAGGGCTCCATCTGTACTGAGCATGCTTATTCCAGTGCTGCAGGAATGAAATGGTTCTTTCCCTGCAATTCTTTCTCCTCACTCCTGCCTACAATTGCCATGCTAAATACTGAAATACTAACAGAATGCTCTCAGTGCTTCCTTCCCTGATATCCAGGCAGGTACACAAAAAGAAACAGAAATATACTGAAACTGGTAGGGAATGTGAGCCTGACAGGGAGACAGGGAAAGCAGACACTACAGATGGAGATGTGGTTTGCAACAGGGAAGGCTGGTAACAGGGAATGTCAATGCAGCTCTTGAAATGACTGGGTAAGGGGAGGAGGCAACAGGAAGGGTCAGACACAGCCAGGGGGCTGGAGGTCACTGGGAGAGAAAGAGCTTGTAATTAAGGAAATAATCAGGGTGGCATGAAACCAGGTTCAGAAGAGAATGCTGGAAGAATGTGAAATTAGGAAAAAAGAAGCGCAATGTAATGTAGAGCAAGGAAAAGAGTCAGATTAGCAATTGACAAAAAGTGGGATTAGAGGGAGGAGGAAGAAAGTAGGAGGAACTGGGACAGATACAAAGGGATACATAGTAAGTGGGACACAGAGAAAAGGGAGTTTATGGTGAAAGGAAATCCTCCTTCCAGTATTGGAAATGAACACAGAGAGTCCTGACATTTGGCATGACTTGCCTGCTACTTACTGTTTCTTGAACTATTTCTGAAGCCTGTCACCCTATAATGACTGATTAACAACATCAGTGTGTTCCTACAATTACATTTGTGTTGTAGCATTATATATTGTGGTAGAACTAAAAGTTCTGAACTGCTGTACTATGATTGAGCTGAATACATTAAGCTATAAGACATGACAACTCGATTTCTTGCTTATTCTTTCCTTTTTCTTATAGACCCTCTGCTTTAGTTATATGTTAAGAGTGCAAAGTAGGTACAGGAAATGTCAGAATTAAGGTTGCCTTTGCAGTATGATTCAATATCACAATCAGAAAATATCATGCTCCAGCCTCGAACTAAATAATCATCTGTGGATTTTAGTTTTGTTTTTAATGTACATCATCTTGGACAGATGAATCAAGGAAAAGTCATTACTGAGAATGTCTCCTGTAAATCCTTGATTTCATTTATTTCAAAATTGAAAATATGTGAAATGAGCAATAGTAGGCAGAGGATAGCTGGGAAAGAATGCACAATTATTGTTCAAAAGCTGAAATGCTGTTCCTATATAGTTTGGGATAAGTCCTTTAGAATACATACTTCCAAAATTGTATTGTTCTTATTATAAATATTATAAATATCCAGCTTGATATTTCAGCCTATGAGTGAAACTGAACTCAACAGGAACAGTGATTTGATTACACCTGAATACTTTTGCCAAAAATGCAAAGCATCCTGAAAAATTAGGTCCTTGATACTTGACAGTTAAGTAATATGTCATCTTAATCTGTCTTCGAGTCTGTTTCCCAGCTATCAATACTCCGAATGGAATACTCCAAATTTCAATTCTTGCAAGAATGCTCTGAAGATGGAGCAATTAATGTTTGCAAAGAGTGCAAGTACTGCAGCGACCGGTGCAGCAGCATGGCTTCCCAAGAAATTAGAAGTCTGTTTTAGCATCAAAAGAAGTAACAAAATGTCTGGATTATAACAAAAGACATAATGGCTGAATTTTTACCAAATGAATTATGTCAAATGGTGCTTTGAATAACGTATACATTTTATGGGAAGGAAGGCAGGAATCTGAGATAATAGACCTCATAACATATATTCACTTCCCAGGCAACATTTAATCTGGCATATTCCAACTTCTTTGTTATTGACTTCGCAAACATAACTTGCTTTAAATGTATTTGTTTATATATATGTGTTTGCCTTTCATAAGAACTTACTGCATTTTTGGTATTTGTTTATATGTTCAATCCATTAAAAGCTTCTTGACTTTTTTATTCTGTTGTTACAGTCTCCTTGTGGCACACCAGTAACAACTCCTTGGAAGTTAGAAAATGTGATTAAATAACCCACAGAAGATGTCAAATGATACTGTTAGGATGATTGACTTCGAAATGCAAAATAAAGGCAATTGAGTGTGATTACTGGAGCTAATCCTTTAAGGCTTGCCTCTGAAAAAAGCACCTTCATTTACAGTTGAAAACGATTGCTATTTTTATTGTTTAGTATTCATGTAAGTAGATTTAGCCTGTTGATAAGAATAGATATTATAACATAAATACTATCTTCAAAATTTGGTCTTTACTAATATCTTGATGTTTGCAACGTATATATACATCTAGATTCACAGGGGAAGTAATATGGCTCTCTTTAGTATTTCATGTATAAATTTACTCAGCAGATTTGTTTTATTAAAATGTAAATAATGGGATGTGGTAAATGAAAAATTCAAGATGGGAATAAACAGCTTATTTATTGTTAATGCTCAGAGTAGCTTATTGAAACACACCTTTCAGTAACTGCCACTGACTATTAGCTATGAAATTCTCATCATGCCTTGAATGCTACCCATTAGGTTTAGCCATTTGTACAGTTAAAAGGCTCAAGATGCTTCAAATATACCTTTAAAAACATTATTAACTCAAATCAAACTACACACATTCACAAAAACTGCGTTCAACGTCTGAGATTCAACCCGATACTGCTTCAAATTAATTATTCTTCTTTAATTGCTCTGTATAAACAGAAATGACCTATTAATTTAAAGAAAATCTATCAGCACAGAATGTATTCTCTCTTATAAACAAGCAAGATGAACTTGACCTTGTTTGAACTTGTTTTGATGTGGCCCAGATGGTAGGCTACATGCTTGAATAGCAGCCTAAAGCTGAGGAAAAACTCATATAGCAAGATCTAGATTTATAGCCTTTTGCAAATTCCTACCTTGTATTGTCCTTTCAGCATCTGTTCTGCCCCCGCTGCGGTCAGCTTCTATCTCTGGGGTCAGAGAGTCTACAAACATAGAAAGGTAAGACTGACACATATTTCATTTGATTCTTATAACCCTTTTTACAACCTGTTACTCCAATGCTGAATTACAATACAATCAACCTTTGTCAGTTTTTTTAATGTTGAACAATGACTGGAGGCCAGGACAATTTTTTGTTAGACTGGGAAGATTAATGAGCAATAGATTTTTCAGGCATAAAGGGGGGGAGAAAAAAAGGTAGAAAAAAAAATGGACTTCTCAAGCTAATAATATAAAATTGTCCTAGTTTGAACATTCTCTCCAGTGAGTTTATTTGCACATACTATATAAAGTAAAAAAGTAATAAAGAGAGAGGTATCACTTGAATGAAGGAAAGAAAGGAGATTTTCTTTTTTGTCCCTTTCCACCATGTTATAAATTTTCAATATAACAAGATTCTTTTGGCACGTAAATTGAAAGTTAATGACACAGAGGCAAAAATTGGCTTCTTACCATTTAGGACCCTGAGACTATCTGTTGAAGCTGCCTGTTTCAGTGTTTGTTCTGCTTGCTCTCGTCGTTTAGTCTCAAATTCAAGTGCTTCCTGCAATTTCCTCTTTGCCTTCTTTTCCTTCTTTAGCCTTTTCTGAATTATTGCTGTGAAAAAAAAATAACATCAGTATACTCCAGTTTGGATCTGAAACTTGGCTGCACGATTACCTATTAAGAGTCCTGAGAAATGCTACAGCTGCAACATTCATATAAATTGATTAATTACACAATACCCATTTAAATTACTTGAAATTTGCTGGAATCACCCTGGAATATTCTAAGAGCTACTGTTCTATCTGACAATATTCAAAAGAGTACGCGGTATCAAGCAATGACTTTTTTACTCTTTTTTTTTTTTTTTTTTTTAATAAACAGCTGAGAATGCAAATTTTCAAATCAGAAAACCCCAGAAACCAGCAATGGAATGTACTTTTTGAATCATCTGACGTATATAAGACCCTGTCTCTGGAGTGAGGTGGTTTTTCAGAATTAATTTCACCATTTCTATTTCCCCTAGCACAGTTAATAGATGCACAGTGATGGAGTTCTTGCCTCCCTGCAGTTTCTCTTGTGTAAGAGGGGGATCCATGTGCCTGGGTGCTGGGCACTCCCCACCCTCCTCTGGTCCTCATTTCCTGGGGAAAGGCCCTGAGACTTCTAACTCCTCTTCAAGATCTGCTTCCTGCAAGCCATCTGACCTCTTGGTGCCTGGTCTCTTCCCCATATTTACTCCTTTCCCACATTTCCCCTTTTGTCTTTCCTTTTTCTCTTTCTTGCTTTCTGTTGGTGCCTGTCCCATCAGCCATCTAACCTTGAAGAACTTGCGGCAAATCCTTTATGGTGCTGGATCCTCCAGTCAAGTAAATACTACGATGCTATGTCAAATGTGAGGGAAAATACTAGTAAAGAAAGGAGGATTTTGAAATTAAGTATAGAAAGTCCTTATTTAGAAAAAATCTTTCCCTTGTATCTCTTCAGCTTAAACTCTGTAGGAAAATGATGGCAAGTCCAGGATGGGACTTCATCACAATTTTCTTTCTTACAACCACAAAGGTAAGACTTGCAGGATCCCTAACTAAAGGAACATATCACATGTTATGCTCCTGATGGAAAAGGGTAATGTCAACCAATTTTTCTACTCTATTAAAACCAAAGTGGGCCTCTGAAGCAATCATGTAAAGTTGTAAAGCATAGCATTATCTCCCCTGCCACACCCCAACCATTCTTAAATAGTACATTTAGGGTTTTCACGGATGTGAAATCTTTTGTCCCAAGATCTTCTGGATAATTCTTTCTAGGAGAGTTTGTTATTTTTATACCAACTAAGAAACTACCTACTAAATTACTCACTAAAGAATTCTTTACACACATGAAAAGAATTACCCTTACCAAATCCAGATATGAGGAACTGTTAAGTTTGCATGCCAAAATCCATCTAGACCTGTATCTCACTCCAAAGTAACCTCTAGTACCTGCCTAGCAATGAATGCTGGAAAATACAAAAATATACTTCCACCAGTTCATACTCCCCAGGGACAGTAGACTGTGATGGTGGTATCTTTCACAAAATGCAAATAATTAAATTTTTAAAGAGAACTGTTCATTGTTATTACTCTTTAATTTATATGCTAAGAAGAACCACCTTTTAGATGATCTTGTATATTTTGTGCTGCCATACAGAACTGTTCAGGCACAAAATTAACATAAGCACATATCCTGTAGTCAGAATAACTACATAATTTACATCCAAGACTTTGGAATTTTTGGTTCTTTCTCATTTTGTACAACACCAACTACTTTACAGTCTAATTAGCTCATACTATCAAAGAACATCTAGCATCTATACAAAGGCTAAACTAAATACATTTTGAATCATTGCATGGTTTTAATGTTTTCATTATAAGTACTTTGAAAGTGATTGCAATAAATGAGAAGGAAACATATGTTGCTTTCTGAATTAAAATGTCATCATGGCTGACACATTGTAGATGTGACTACAGCAGTCAGAGCCAGAATTAGCAAACCCTTACTGTGTAGCTGCTCACAGAAGAGATATTATCCTACTTTCACCAGTTGATGAGACACATCCTACAGCCTTAGGAATCGTTAATTGGAAAATTTAAAAAGAAGGAAGGAAGCAGTACAGTAAATAAGCAGCTCTTTAGAACATACAGTAGCAGCAGTGAATCCAATGCTCCACAAAAAAAGGAAAAATTACTCATATTACTCATATATAGCCACTAAAGAAAATTATATTTGACTTATATTAACATGATGAGCAAAAGATAGATGGATGTTACCTAATGCTAAAGATCCCCTTCACAAAGGGTTTGACCTCTATGTAACACAGTGTCTTGTGTTTCTTTGCTGCAGCTTTTAAGTGTATTTCAGTATTTCCATACAGTGTCTCTTCACTTAGCAGGGATCCTGGTACATTTCTTCCTTCTTGCTCATGCTTCCATTAAGACATGTGAAACTTTCCTTAAGATATGACACTTGCTATCTGGAAAGCTAACAGTAGGTAAAGGCTCCTATGCATTTTTCTGCCTTTAATTGAAGAATAAATAGTCACAATAATTTCAACCTGGCCTTATTTTTTCTCTCTTACTTCGATCTGTTAATTTTAAAGAATAATCCATCACTTTTCTTTGTTTTATATGGAAGTAGCCACTAGCAGAGATAGTCATCCTCATTATATTTGCTTTGCTGCATACCACCATTAAGTGTTCCAATCCATTCCTCTTTGGTCTGACTCTTTTCCCCAGTGCAAGATCATCATTAGAGGGATACATATACAAAAGCAGGTAATGCATCATGCTGAAAATAATATTGCCAATTATTTCAGTAACCTGAACAAAATAAAGGACTATCCCATGTTTTTTTCTAACATATAACTTTGAGTTAAATTCATTTTGCTTAATTTTCACTGTTCAAAACACATGTGTCTAGCACAGCCTACTCAACCATGTGACCTCTGGAGTTAAAGGGAAGAGAAAGAAGTCTTCACAGTGCAATTGACCCACCCAACCTATCTGAGAACAGTTTCTCCCTTTATTGTTCAGCAAGCAAACTTCTGTTCATTAAAATGAGACACCTAATTTTAAGATGGCAAAACTACAGTCAGATAGGTTCCTGCCCAAACCTTTTCTCTTGTGCATGTGATTGCACAACTCTAAAAGGGAACATATATTTGAGCAGTTGTGAGAAAGATGTGAAGACTAACCAAATTACTCTTTTACCAAACTATTTTAAAAGTGTAATATAATTGTATTGAGCAGAATAGACCTGTTGTGGACAAAGGGATAATTCATTGCACAGGTGTGATAATTGCTAATAGCAATTGTCTTTCAAAATGTACTCTCAAAAGCTAAAACAAGGGTAATTAATGATGTGATATTCCTACTCTTCAATGGGTGAAGGCATGAAAAAGGATTACATTTAGTACTTACTGCTAGCATGTAAGTTTAAGGCATAATGACATTGGCTTTGAATCCAACTGTTCTTGGGATTCTCTGTTTAGGTGGTTACCAGAAACGTAAACTGAACAAGAAGAGATTTGTAGCTCTAGCCCTACAAAAATACACATCTGACTTGTCATGGTCTGAGTTAAACAGCGAGTCCCAGAGGTTAACTGTCCTTGCAAACGAACCGGGCACTTTTAAAGGGTGAGACATACAGAGACAGAGAAATGGACGCATAAAGAAAGATAGAAACATGCTCGTAATGCACATAGTTAATGCCAATCACTGCAAACTGCCTCACCATTGCTATAAATGTAATTATTTAAAAATCTCTAACATGTACAAGCTTTACAGTGGCTGATGTTAACGCTACAGATGCTACCAACGCTTCTGCTTCATCAAGAAGAACCTTAACTGCTACTTCTACAAACATGTATTTTATTTACTATGCATTATGAAGAGCTCATATATTACCATTATCTTTATATTTATTACCTCCAGTTTGCCTAAATATGCACTACAAGAACAGACCAGAGTTCCTAAAAACTTGCAGATTCTTAAATTTGATGCAGATTGTCTTTGTCTTAAGTAGCTGTCCCTTTTCCTAATGATCACAACCTGCAAAGGTCTGTAACAGCACCTAGGGTATTTATAATTGCTTTTGTATTACTGATGTTACAATATTCAAGAAAAATGTTGAAAAAAAGGAGGTTCCTTGCTCCAAGTCTCATGAAGATCCTATACAAAATTAGGCAGGTTATAAAACAACCTTCACTGCAGTCAGCTGAGACAAAACATGATTTAAGGGTGGTAAAATTTTGAACAAATGCAGGTGTTTGTTAGAAAATTCTTTCCTAAGGAAATAAATTACATGGTGTTTATGTCTGCTTAAGCAAGATACCTCTGTTCTTCTGCTCCACAGCCAACTGTTTTTCAAGTGTTTCCCTCAGTTCTCGTTCCCTGAAGAGTTCCATCTTCAGTTCTGTTTTTTCCAGTTGGACCTGTTTCTCTTGAGCTCTGGCATTGTCTATAGCAACCTTTAGTAGACCCTGTTCAGAGATAAAGTTGGATAATATTTGGAGAATGTTAGAACAGTTGACATAATAACTACCTACCTTTATTTTTCCTTGATAGTCACGTGAGATTTTAGAAATAAAATAATTCTGTCACAGTATCAAAGTTACCTATTATCAACAACAATATTTAACTGGAAATAACTTTAACAGGTGGACAAAAGTCTGTAAAAACCTGGAAGTCATGTTTTCCCAGAAAATGTAAACTCACCTCTGACTGTGCATATAACTAATGTAAAAAATGTATAGGAATAGGTTTACACCTTTTAAGAAAACTGAAAAGTTGTCAGTCTCACAGTCACATCATACACAGAATTCAATCTCTAGTCCAACTCAAGCCAATGGAAATTAGCTAAGGGAGAAAGTCTCTTTTAAAGTCTTGCCATTTTGCTCCTCATCCTTGTTAATTACCATGGACTACAGCTATATTGGGATGTTAAGCAAAGGACGGTCACAAAGCAGGAAGATATCTCTGTTTTAACAAGTCTGTTCCCTGATTTTGTATGATTATTATCTGACAGCAGAAAAACAAAACACAATCATGTCTCGATTTCTTGATCTGAGATGGTTAATACAAACTGTACCCTTTTTTCTGTTGTTAGTGTATCAGGAAATAACAATTCAGATTATTCTAAACTTCTTTTGAGAATTCCAACTTCAAACTTCCTTCTTCTTCTGAAAGGAAATAAAATGATCCTGGCACAGCTAATAGTGTATTATTAATAATAACAACTAGATAGGACACTGACACAGGTCATCAAAATAGAAGGAGAAATGAAATTGAAATAAATGAACATGCAAATGTCCTTTTCCATTTTCCAAAAGTCTAGCCATCAGGCTCTTGGGTCTACACCCAAATCCCTCCTACTGAAGCTATCATAACAAAGTAGATAATTAAGCACGGATATTCATATATGAACCTCCATGGATATGAAACTAACTCTCCTATATCCTAGGCAAGACTCCTGATAACCATAGAGATAATTTGACCCAACAGAGATTTAATTACTGATATAAAGCAAAACAATGCCAACAAGAGAGACAGAACAGTACTCACCAATGGCTCTGCTAGGGAAACATTCAGCTAACAGATACAAGGTTCACACTCAAGACCAGGTTTGAGCACTACAGACATAAAAACATGATGCCCCATTCCCAAATAAGCTTCCTGACCCCTCAGCCACACTTCCTAAATTGGATTCTGGGTTGCATGTTTTTAAAAAAAATTTTTTTTTATTAAGTATCTCCAAAAAAAGAATGGACAAAGCAGCATGTATAATGATTCTTGAGAAACAGAAAAAGTACTTTTTGTGTTAGTCTGCACATTTATCCCTCTAGTCTTCCCAGTGCCAATGATTGCTTTAAAATTTGTATCCTTCAAACTCCTCTTTTAGTACTGTTTTCAGAGCCTGTTATTTTCAGTACTCCTCATCCTCCTTCTTAAATCAATTGTTGCCTCAAGTCTTGTCTTGTTCAGAGCTTAATGCTCTGCAGCTCTGTTACACTTCAATCTATTGAAGTCTGCAAAAGCTAAAAGAACTGAACACCTGACTGCAAGGCCCAGATGGTCAGCAAAATGATATACGCTACGTGAGTACAGAACCATGTTTGGAAAAATGGTAACAATGGTAACACAGCAAATGTCCTCACAAAATGTTTAAAGTTTTACCAGTTTTCTTTTGCTGTTGTAAAATAACTAAACCACAAAGGTATTTGGGGTTGAATGTTAAACCTGAATGACTATTAAAGAAAAACAAAGAAAGTACATATAAAGCTCTACATTACATATGCAAAGCAAAGTACAATTTGAAATACTTGGAAAGTGGTTTTTTTAGAAGTTAATATTAATTTGAATTCTGTTCCTTTTCCACAGTCATATTCTCCTACATTTGGTGCATTTGAATTAGTAAAAAACTGAAGTAGGAGTTGTTAATCAATACCTGCTTCTGGCTTATGCTTAAACTCTAGAATGTTTTAATTTCCTCCAATTCATCACTTAGTGGAATATGTGATTCATCCAAATCATAAATAAACCAGATCAAGAGAAATTACATGAAAAGTATTTGTTGATGAAAAGCGTATTGTCTGGTAAGTTTAGAGCCGCAAACACTGTCTTCCCAAATTCTTAAAATCCATCTTGTTTAACAATAAAATCAAGCTGCTAAAGCAACCGCCGTCTTTACTCAATTCAACTACATTCATGTACATGTTTCTTCTTCATCAGGAACAAACAATTAGCAACAAATGAAAGAGATCATTACATCAAGTGCCCTTTTAGATCACCCCAATTAAAACTTTAGTTTAGCTGTATTTTAATTCTAAGATACCAAATTCTAATTTTCTGCTCTGATTGCTCTTGTTGACTTATCTTTGAAAGATGTACTCTCGGTGCAAAGCCTAGAGATTATTTAGCAAGATGCCAATGTTGGCATCACTTAATGTGTTGATTGGTTGTATTATCAGTAGCAGTTTAAAATAAATTACTATTAAACTATTATTGTCCTTGGCTGACAAAACACATATATTTTGGTGTTCTTTAAATATGAAACAATCATTGTGAATAAACATGGAGAATAACACTAGAGTGTAACACTGATGTGTGTAATTTTATATTAAGAATTGCTGCAAAGTACGAAGCTGCTAAAAGAATATTACATTTTCTATTGAATTTCTGCACCACACTTCCTCCCCCAGCCTTTCCTTTTTTTATACTTGCTAACATAGCTAATGGTAATACATTACCTATTGCTGCTGATTATGTCTGAAAAATATTAGCTTTTTGGAGCCAAGATCCACTAGGGACTACTTATAAGCTACACAAAATTAAGTTTCATTTTTAGAAGTTAAATCAGTGCACATCAGTAGGCATCCAATGAAAAAAAAATCTGCACTAGAGCCAAACTGATGCATATCAAAGGTGCTGTTGCTGCCAATGACAGCACTAATGCAGAAATACTGGAAACATTCAATATCTCCCTTTATTCAGTGCAGAAGGGTCTGAGAAAAACTAAAAAAGTACAACATTTAAAAAATCATCAGTGCCCCCTGGAACAGGAATAGCAATTTCAGAGTTGCAGGAAATTCTATTAATTCTCCCAGTGGATCAGCTGTAGGAGATTATACAAAATACAGTATGTCCAACTTGTATGTGCTATGGCTAATCCTCTAACCTGATATTAAATCAATATGCTGCCAATGACAATGGGAAATGCAGTGCAACATAGGAAATTAACAAAAAGAAAATATTTCTCTTTAGGAAAGGTCAGATGTTATGAAGGCTGCATAACGATAATTGCAGTGAACATGCTCAGGGTTCCAGATTTGTTTTCAATACAGTATGGCTCTATCTGGAGCTTGGCTTCTCGGTGTCATTCTTAATTTTTATTTCAATGTAAGTGTCAAAAATGGAAGTTTTATTCCCTGGAGATTTATAGACCATTCTGATTTAGTTTGTTTTCTTTACTGTACTTTTTTTAGTATTTTCCACTGACAAATCCTTTAGAACTGTCCCAAATGCAAAGCAAAGTTGATATGTGAGTTTCTTCCCATTCTCTGATCTGAAAACACCATCATGTAAGGGCAGCCTCATGATCCTACAGAAACAAAACATATATCAAACCTCAACTCAGTCTTAAAACCAGTATTACTCATCACTATTTTTAAATTGTGCAAATAATGTGTTGCCTACTTTGAAAGGGGTGGAGGGAAAGGTATATAGAAGCTCCTTCTCTTTCTAGCTGCATCTATAAGTGTGTGTTCCAACTAACAGAATTTAGTTGGCTATACATTTATACGTGACATCAAAATGACCTTGCTAATTAGTTTGACAGTCTATCTAGAAGATCATATCCTGTTTCCAACAATTGCCCACATTGAGTTAGAAAGGAAAACTAGAAGATCAGGGCGTGCACACCACGAAGTTTTCCTGGTCAAACCTCCCAGCTTCCAGAGGGTTGGAGCTCCGGGGCTTCTTTCTGCAGTATTAGCCATTCATGGTGAAAACACTTTCAGATAACATTGCTTCTCTTTTAGTCAGGAAAATATATATCATTTGTATGGTCTCACCATTAAAAGTATCTAGTGAAAGGCTCTACAAAAAAAAAATATATATAAACTTGCAATTTTAGTTAACTTCGCATGTTAATTTTTGAATATCTGCTATTTATAACTGACTAGTGACTAAGTACCATGAGCAAGACAACATATTAGAATATCTCTAGAGATGACTCCTGAAAGACAATGCTTTTAATATCTCAGATCAAATACTTTATCACAGATAAAGGCATATTACACAAGTATAAATGACATTTTTCCATTACTACTTTCTGTGAAAAATAAAATAATTCTCTTGAATTTCAGCAGAAGATAAATAAAATAAATTTACTTTTAATGAAGTAAAACTGTGATTTTTTACTTTATCCACTCTTTGCAGTATTTTTCTCTTAGTATTTAGTCATAGATAGTATCAGTGCAGGAGACTCACAGCAATAAAGCCAGTAGTTTTCTTTGTTTTCAGAGGGGAATTTAGTTTGTAACCATGCAGTGCTTTTATTAATATCAATCAGATACTTGCAAATTATTTTAGGCATCTCTTTAAAAATATTTAGCAACAAAAATATGTCAGTACAATACAGTCTTGATAGAAAAATACAGCTATCATGGTGCAACTATATAATCCTTTAGATATTAATGGAAATTCAGCTCAGGGACGGTAAAGATTCAGACTCTAAAAGCTTGAAAGAACATTACTATTACCCAAGAATATTGTAGCCACATGAAAGGCCATGGCTGTAACATACTTTGGCATAATCAGGCCATGACTCAAAAAGGTAAACTTATGTGAGGGGAACAGAGACATCTTTAGCCTTCTCACCAGCACACACACAGCATTTTGCTGTGACTCACCTTCCCTCACCCTTCATCCTCCCTGCAACTGCACATACATTTCCAGCATTTAATCTAGAAGAAATCTACAAATACACTTTGGGAAAAAACAGACATATGACTCGATTTAAGTTCTCTGGGGAAATTTATTTTCTCTTCCTTTTAGATGTGCAGATACAATTCCAAATAAAAAACCCCATGTTTCCAATCTTACTCCTTTTTTTAATGTGTGTATTTGCTTAATTACATTCTTTTATAGTTTACTGTTTGTATTTCAGCAGTCCCCAGCAAGAACAACATTGGTTATTCTGGGTATTGTATATTGTTATTATCTCCTCTTTAAATGTACAAATAATTAAACATTGTATTTTGCTTAAAGAAGGATTTATGGAGAAGTAAAAAAAAAACCATATATATGGCATACAGAAAGACATACTGGTGACAACAGAAGCAAATAGGCTTGTTTAATGTTTGCCTAAAATTATGAATTTGTGATCAGGGGCTATCCATTTAACTTTAGTATGGATGGAAGAAACAGACCCACTTGTGTTCAGAGGTCAATTCTAAAGGATGACTCAGACTTCTACAACAGAATTACAGTTAGGCAACAAATTCACCTTAGTTCATCAGCATCTGCAGGACTTATAGCACATTAGTTTTTAAGTTACAAAAGCGTTTAGAAATTTTTGCTCTCATACCCAAAAAGCACAGTTCCAATGACAAGGTTTAGGATCCTTTTTACCTTGGCAAAGGTCAAAATTAGAGCACTTAGTGCCCATATGACACCCTAATCGCATTCTGTTTTAAACCAGGACAGTCTCTGCAAGCTTTTTGGAGGCTTCCAAGTCTATATTATTCAGATCCTCTGGATCCTGCACCTCACACAACTTAATATACAGAAGGGGATCACGGCAGAGATATCCACTGTCAAGTCCATGCACATTAGTGTAGCCAGAAGCTCCTTGGTTATAGATTTCTGTGATAAACATATTCCTAAAATGTAGGCTACCTCCAGCACTACATGTGCCATGTTGTGGATGCTTCCCAGACCCATTACCTAACAAAAAATGTTCACTTGCATTTCACAAGTAGACATATACCCTTCCAGTGAAAGGACACCTCCCTATTTTCAGCATGAATCACCCTGGGGGAAAAAAGAGCAGTCTTTAGCAAATCCACTCATGAAGCCGTTGGCTAGATTTCTGCTATTTTCTCTTTTAAAAGCACCTTAGTACTTAAGGCAAGGAATGGACTGTAGGCCAGATGATCTTTCCGAGGAAGTTAGACCTGCTCCACTGATGCAACAAGAGAACAGTGAGGTATCACACTGCTCCACCTCCCCATGAAACCACATCTCTACTGAAAGGGATGCAAAATTCATCAGGTCCAAAGGACAGCAAGGAACCATTTACTCAGTGAAAAGAGTCCTTCTAATTCAGGTAATAAAGGCACCATGGGTTTCAGGCACTAGTTACACATTTCCTAGCAAAGTCACAAATTACAGTGCAATCAGGGACCATGGTACAGAATTGCCTCTTCCCACAGATGCCATCAACAAATTTGAACTTGTAGTCAAATACCTAAAACTCTGTTGGGGAAGTGTCAGCATCACAGTATCTGACTCATTTGTGGGCATGGGGTAGTCCCCTCTCAGTGCAATAGCGGCTAAATATGGAAACCATTTTAAATAATTTTAAATGGAATTGACTAACAAAATTGCCACTATTGTCCATAGGATATTGTAATATACTCTACTGCTCTTAGAGTCAACTTTTCCTACACAGATGGGAAAATGAACTAATTTTACTTATTTTTTTATTTGATGAAGCGGTTTTCTAATGTTGTCCTGATAAAAATTGAATCTGGAGCAGGGGAGGGGGAGGAAATGCCTTTCATATACCATTATGAAAGGATCCCTAGAAATCTGTCAAAAACATGTATTGTGATGTGCAGACATACTGAAAAACTCCAAAAGGACTTATGTCCCACCACTTTTCCCTAATAGATGATTTGTCATGATATGGAATCTCGATGTAAGGAGTAGGATGTACAAAAGCACAACGAGAGAAGGCACAGAAAAGTTTCTGGTTTGCTTATGATGTTGCCTTTTATCTTTTCATCCCAGGGAAGATTAGAGCATTTAAAAAAAAAAAAGTAATGACTGAATTTCACATTTACATTTTCTGTAAAACAAAACTGAATGCATTCTTGGCAAATTAATCCTGGTCATTTATCCTGAAGTAGTGCAGCACTCTCATATTCAATCACGAGATTAGCTAACCTGTTGATGCTGAATGCTTTGCTCATTAGGTGGCTGTCTAGAGACACTAAGCGCAGACATTTGTCAAAAAAATTACTAAGAACTTTTCTGTACATGTATGCACAGCTAAAACATTACTAACTGTATTTCTGCCTTAAGAAAAGAATACAAGCTTTGCAGACTGCAGCAGATATGTTACAAGAATGCTGTTATCAAATTACCTTGGTTCATGGTTTAAATATTTAAGATGCTAAGTCCCAGAACTGCAAAAAGGAATCATAAATATGCTCTTTCAGACCAGGCAGAGATAGTAATATTCAATTCTTAAATAGCAGTACTTTTCCATTATTAGACCTCAAAACACAACTAATGAATGGCTCATATACTTTTCATAAAACAATTCTGAAGTGCCATAAACTTTAATGAGATTTCTTCAGACAGAAAAGTGAGCAGGATCTGGCCCTACTCCGTAATATCCTTTGCTGGATAGAATACAATTGATTTTATGTGTTTGCAGGAATGACCAGGAAATATATGGTGACAAATTAGAAGTTGGTAGCTGCCCAGACAAGGCTTATCTGGAATATGCAATATGGCTGTGTTATTCCTGGCACTATCATTTTGCTTCTGCATGCAACATACAACCATATTGTTGCAAAATTTGCATATGGGGAACACAAAGTCATTGAATTTGTGGACAAAAAAAAATTTCTTAATTCTAATATGAACACGAACAACTTGGCTTCAAGCTACATATAGTATATACTATAAATAATAATTGAACACGGCTCTAATGTACACACAACAGACATTGTGACTACCAAATAGGAAATCTGTATAAACTTTGGTAACACCCTTTGAAGTCTATTCTTTGAAGACAGTACTTTAAGTGAAATGAGCTTATTTATAAAAGAAGTGCTTTTTGAAAATGCTTTTATGGGCGACACATTTCAAATAGCTTTAAATATCCTTTCCACCATGCCACTCGAGCAATTTGAAATAACTATTTATTAAAGGACTCTTTCTCTGTTTAGTAAATGAGATAAAGTTAAACAGTAAGATACATTTCATTAGCCTGTAATAAAAAGAGCATTGAAGACAAATGTTGTTAAACACACCAATGTAATTTACATTGAATTTTCTGCTGTGGTTTAATATACAATCTGTATTTTTATGTACTGTATCTGACAGCTTCTAAATTCATTTGTTTGCTGTGGTTCCTTTAAAACCTAAATTACTAGAAAGTTTCAGTAAATTAGTTGATCCAAATAATCTTATGAACTGATTAAGCTAGAATGGTTTTATTAATTTAGACAAATCTGCAACTGGCTCCTCTCCATCCCTTTAAGCTGAGCTACAGAAAGGCCTACCTGGATGTTAGTCAGAAGGGTCTCTATGGAGGACAATCCATCAGGGAATAGAAAAGGAGATGGAAAACCTGGAGGTAGTGGTTGCCCATGCCCAGTTAGAGAAAGTTTGTCAAGGCTGTCTCTTGCAGTTGGTGTGGAGAGCGGGGTCTCATCTGTATGTGATTGAAACAAAAATATAGAACAAGTTACGCTTGTCTGTTTTTATTAGACCTCAGTAATGGCTTCCCTAGTGGTTTCCAGAACATTTATTGCAAATTGGTTCCTGCTATCAGGAGAAAATGCTTTCTGCTGAATTTTCTTTAATGAAAAAGCTGTGGAGATACAACAAGATAACATTAATGAGTAACTTTATAAGCCTTTTAAATGCAGTCTCTAATGAGACTGAGTTTACAGTGCCATAGAATCTTTTTAAAACAAATATTATCTCACATATACTTGTGATAATATATTCAGGCTGACTTTATGGGCACCTTCCCAATTATCTCATTTTAGTTTGTGTTCTATTTGGATTGACAATAGAATATTTTCTAGCATGACATATATTTTGTATATGAGAAGTATTTGAATACAGGGCTTCCCATACAATTAACCCTTCCCGCTCTTAATGGTTTCACTTACAGCTCAGAAGATTTTGCAACACCAAGAAAAACTACAGCTCCCCAATACATTTTTCATCAAGAAAGTACACCTGATTCCCACAATTAATACATACTCTGAACAGTACATGAAATTAACAGCATGGTAACAATCACTGGCCTAATTTTTTTAAGCACGGACATCTCCTAACAATTAGTGCTGAACTCCTTAGTGGATCTTTGTAACAATCAGATCTGATCAGTTCTGACATCACAACAGGAAAAAAGTTGCACAGCTTGAAGACTTCTAAGATTAAAGTTTCACAGATAATCTGTGAACAGATTAAGAATTGGAAAAAAAAAATAAACCCCCCACAATTAATAGAAACTTCACTACCCTCATTTGTAGGTTTTTTCATTGGGGGTTTTTTTTGGGTTTTTTTTCACTTTCTGAAACATTTTTAGGCTACTGTTGATACGATATAGAAATTTAGGTCAATTTCTTTGCACCAGATGTTAATCTGAATTCTTCAAAAGGAAAACTATCTATACATATATATATAGATACATATATCTATGCATACTCTTCTTACCAAGGGCTCAGTCATTAACTGACACATTGATGTATCTCAGTACAAAGCAAGGACATCAGAATGTACTCTAGGTATTATGCAGATTCTGCACAGCTATTTGACTACAAAGGAGTTTGTCAAGACTTGCTTTTTTCTATTTTGGCTTTGACCATTGTAAGTTATATATGTTTTGGGGTAGTTAAATTTCTTTTTTTTTTTTTTGTTTATTTAATTTTAGTTTCAATAATGGTTGTACTTCTCTATTTATCTTACCATGTTCATTAAAATTGTGTATGAGAGTTGTTCCTAGTTGCCTAAAAAGATCTATCTCTTGGACTGAGTGCAGTGTTTTCTTAAGTTGACATAGTCTGGGACCATGAAAATTAAAATCTGCAGTAACAAAAGGTTACAGTGTTGATGATCTCAGGATGGGAAATCCTTAAAGTACCAGTTCATTCCAACAGTCCCCATCACCATTCCTCCAGAAGGAAGCAATCTCTAACGATGCTCAGATGCAGACTTCTCGTCCCATCTCCTCACCAGCTCTGGCATGCTGGTCAGTATTTACAGTGCTAAAGTAATAGCTTTTCCTACTATGTCCTTCCACAGAACTACCCAAACAGGCCTTTGGACATCTGCTGCTGGGCTGGTACCATTAAGCTCTTTTATAGACAGTGGAAAGAAGCAAAGGCCACTTTAAGGTACTCATCCATCTGAACTCTCACAGGCATCTACTCCAGGAAGAGGAAAACCTCCTCTAGAAGTGCCTGCTGGCTGTAAGAGAAGCTTGAGATGAGCAGCTCAGATGGAAAGATCTGATTTTGTGAAGATCACTCCTATCCTGGGTGCTGTTCTTCCTACTTCACTGTGGCTCAGGCTGAGAATAGACTACACAAGGAGTAAGACGCTCTGTTTGTCACAACTCATGCCACAATTACTGCTTTCTCATAAAGTCATCATTCAAAAGCTTTCCAAGTTAAGGTTACTGAAAGGAATTGATGTTAACCAGGAAAGCTTCAGACCATTCAGATTCATAAAGGATTTTTTCAGCCATATTTAAGTTTTCCAGTCATGTTACAAAGTGCTGAGAAAAAAATGGCTCTAGATTACTGAACCATTTCCTATCTACCTTACTGAGATTCAAAGCAGGCTCTGAAAAATGTACTATGTGGATGTATCCTCTGTCCTCAGGCTAACCCTCAGCAGCATGGATAGATCTGTAGTCATTTTGTAGTAATATACTAAAATGTGGCCCTAAATATGAGAATTTTCTTTCCAACTTTTAAAATATTATAGAAATATTCACCACTTCATTAGAAAAAATAAATTATGTATTTCTGGGTATTGAAAACTAGCTTAGTTCAACTTCCAAACTCCTAGTGTCAAAAATCACTACCAAATGTTTTTTTCCAAACTGCTGCCAGAATCGTTATGCTTTCATTAATCAAAAGAAACAAGCCAAAACTTAAACAAAACTAGTTAGACAATAGATTGATAAACAATACATAATATTATTGTGTAGCTGAAAACTTTTTCCTGTACTGAAAATATGGCTTCCCCAAATTATTTTACCCAAATTAAAAAAAAAAAAAAAAAGAAAAGAGAAGAGAAGAAAAGAAAAGAAAAGAAAAGAAAAGAAAAGAAAAGAAAAGAAAAGAAAAGATTTAAAAGCCTCTTCATTGTTACGTCCTTAAGTATTTTTTGGTAGAGATTTCTTTATATCAGTGGTTCCAGTGAAGGTATTGCTCTTGCATGATATAGCAGGAAAGAGTCGAATCTCTAGTATGCATGGTGAAGTTGATTCATATAAATGAGAAAGGAAACAGAAAAGACATCATTTTCCTCTAAGTTTGCCAGGAAAATGGATCAATGACCTCCTACTTTCTAAGACTACTTGGAATCTTACTGATAATTTAGGTCTAAAATTGTCAAAGTATTTTAAGAGAGACTAGATGATGACCCACTTAAAAATTCCATAAGCCTTAATTAACTCAAAAACTGCTCTTCCATGCAATTGCTGAGATGCTCAGGGCTCCTAACACAGGTCTTGTAATAGAATTCAAGCAAGGGATCAATTTTTTTTACTGTATTACTACTTTACAATTTATTTAATGTTATACGTGCTGTACTTTGTGCATGCTCAACACGTGAAGTTTGTGAAGATTTTTTAACAATGTGTGGCATGGTTTTGCAGCAGGCAAAGTAACTCAAAAAAGATTAGAATGATATGAATTCAAAGGAACATCCAAACTGTTGTTATAATAAATAACAGAAACAAATTTACACTGAAGGGTAGGACGAGAGAGATGAACTTACTCTGAACTTATTCTAATGAAATGTCAACTCAGAAAAAAAGTCAGACTAATGTGACTTTGTTTTCTTGATGTCCCATGTGAAATAAACTTTGAGTGTGAGTATGTTTGAAACAGAGCAAATGTACATACTATACACAGGAAGCATGGATATTTGTGGATGTGAGATAAGCGATGATTGAGGGAATCTTAAAAAAATGCATTTTTAAGAAAAACCACATTGTAAATACAGCCAATTAAAACATAACCACATATTTAGTAGCAAAATAATACGACCCCTCGCCTTTAAAAAATTTAAAAATAATTTGTTCCTGCACAAGTCTTCTTTTCTCAAAAGGATGAGATATCTTTTGTTTCCAAATAATCATTAGACTAACATCTTTTAAACTGCTGCAAAGGAACTACTAATGTTCCTCTTACACTACTAGCAGAGCAATGCTGCAAAATGATGAGCCCTTGCTGGGAAACAGAGATTTGGTATTTTCAGTCTAAACACATCAAAGGAAGTGTTAGAAGAGAAGTCAGGGCAAAAGGGGAAATAGGGTCAATCTACAACTCCATTGTCAGAGTGGGGAGCACAACAATGAAAAGAAAGAGGGGGGAAAAAACAAAGAACAAGGCAGAACAAAGAAGTGTCCGGGCCTGCCTTGGTTTGTGCTAGGAACTGAGATGTTATAAATTAACAAATAAACAAGGATAGGACAAGCTGTTACCCAAGCCTCTACAGTATCTGGGCAGAGATGAATATGTGTCTTGACATATGAACTAAATCACCGTAACAGGCAAGTCTGAATGCGACACGTATCTTTATAGTATTTGTAAATGCTACAACCACTCCATCCATTGTTACTCAATTTCCAAAATTCACCTGGTTTTGTTCAAACCAGATTTTATCTGTAAACAGCAGCTGGTTTGGGCCAAGTACAACAAACATATTTCACTGTATTTGGTTTGTTGCCATTCTATTTTATTCTTTCACCAGATAGCATGGAAACAGACATCCGGGAAGCTGTGACAGCTATTTAAACAGTAATAGATAAATAGAGGTAGCCATTGTCTTGTCTTTGTTCCTAAAAGCAAGTAGGATAAGTTCAGACCAGTCACCAATCAAACTAGAGAATATTGATATTGCCAGGATTTGAAAGCAAGCGATAATAGCTGGCTGAAAAAAAAATACAGATTACTGGCATTCTGTAATCATGTCATGCTTTTTTTGCAATGCATCTTGAGGCTTTTCTGTTCTCTGAAAAATATTCCACATGTATTTGTTCCTAACACAGGCTCACTCTTACCATTTGAATGATGAAAGAGGATTTTGCTTCCACTTTTTATTGCCATAAATCTGGTGCACACATTCTTTTCTACAGTGTAAAAACGATCTATTCCACTTGGCTTAATATTATTTTGGTTTACATTGTCAAACACTCTTTAGTACAAAGCTTTATATTTCACCTTCCTCATGGTTAGAGGTTTCAAGTGTGAGAAGCTCTTCAGTTTTAATTCATCTGTAATTCTTGATTTATATTAACACAAAAGAACAAGGATCCCGTATCCTGAATGAAAATGTTTAAAAATTTCAGGCAGATATAAGCAAACAAACAAACAAATAAATAAGAACCTCTTGCCCAATTCCCATACCATTTGGCTGCTTTACAGATTTTGTCATTCAAGATTCACCCTGCATGTTACTGTGGGCAATGCAAGACGACTGTGAAGGATGTTACCACATATAAAAGGAATGTACTGAAACTAATTTTTAATTTTTTTTTCAATCTACAGTTTATTTACTTCTTTTTATACAAACAACAGATCTCCAGGACACCCAAAAACTCTGAAATTAAAATATTCGCAACTGGGACAGCTGGAAATCAGGAGGGAATATCAAATATTCAAATTGACTGACTGATTGGTTAATGTTTCTGTAACACTTCAAACAAGCTGGTGTTCTCACAGTTAATAGTACCATTGCAAATGCTGTCCACTGAGTTCTGCTTCTTGGATTGGTTTGTTTGCCTGAGGAGTTTGGAAACAGCAACTCTCTAATAATGAAATATGACAAAAAATTAAAAACCTACATGGAAAGGATCACAGCTACTAAGTTTCTTGGATGTGTACTTTACACACAATGGTTTTGTACCTGATGTGATTCCATATACTTGTGCAAGCAGGTCTTACAGAACTCATGCATCTATGTATCAAATCTACCATTATGGACCATTTTCCTAAGTGGAACAGCTTCCAAATATGCACACCCTCACTTCATGTAAAGAACTACACAGGAATGAAAGGACATAGGAATTTAGTTTTATGTGTCCACCTTGGAGGTAGGACTTTCCCTAGATGTTTAGGTGCAGGACTTTCCCACCAACAGTAAGACTCATATTTTCTGACAATTCTGAGATTTTAACCACTGAAAACATAATGTACTAACTTGATGCTTTTCCTTTTTGGAAAAAAAAAATCAATTAAAAAAATTTCCAGTATTTCTTTAATCCTTTTAAAGAACATGCATTCTCTACAGGTCATTCTTCACTACTGCACAGGACCATTGCTCATCCTGCAGTTGGAGTTGCCTCCATAATGGCAAATGAGAGCCAGATGGAGAATCACTTCTTTAACACAACATTTGGGATCGCTCTTTCTCCAAGGTTCAGTGATACACATTCTATGCTGATACCTTGCAAGTCAATTTTTCTATAAGCACAGAGGGGGGGGGGAAAAGGAACATAATGCTGGCAGGAATAAGGACATGGAAGGTTAGAAACAGAGAGGGCTTGACAAAAGACAGGAAGTAATCAAGAAGTGAGGAAATAGAAAGTTGAGGAAATAGAAAGTTGAGAAAATAGGGAAGAAGGACACTCAAGGTGGCCAAACATTTTGGAAAGGGCTACTAGGAGTGGGATTATGAGGTGAAGGAGGGGAGGAGAAAGACTGCCCAGGAGCAAGAAATTTATACTGACTCAGCAAGAAATAAACAAAACAGCTAAACTTGGTTTTTACATACAACAGATTTTGCACAAGTAATTCTTGTGATATTTCAAGAATTTTAGTTGAATGTAAATGAAATTTACAGCTGTCAAAGCAAATATATAAAATACATTCTTTAAAGATCACATATTTTAGTCTGTTAAGGAATTACGGGTATAACATCACTAAAAATGAACAGAAAGAGATGGCAATATATATTCAAAAAGCAAAAATGTAATTAGTGGTGATGTTCCAGCTGTGAGGATTTCTTCAGGCTTTTTGGACTATATCAAGTTGAGTTTATTCTTCATTTTACATGTCCCTAGGAGGGCCTCAGAGTCAATCAGCACAACTTATCTAATTTTCTCTTTCAATAAAAGGATTATTTTAATAACCTTTATCTTATTTTGCAGCCTATTACTGATTAGGGCTGGGTCAAGCAGTATTGGCTGATTTATTTATTCAAGGATTTCACAACATTTTAGAATAAATTATCATTCCTATTTTTAAACAAACATATTTTACCATACAATGGAATGTTAAAATGCCAGTGGTATTTCTATTCTCTCTCTTTTGGCATCATAACACGTAACATGCAAAACAAAATTATACGGTTTCTCTGTCCCCGTAATAAAAAGTATCTTGTTTACTCACAGATTTTTTCACACAATTCATTAAAGTGCATTGATTGATCAGGAAAAAAGAAGAAATGGGAAAGTCAGAGATGATTCTGTATATGTCTGATAATTATAAAACACATATATCTTGAACACCTGACAGTAACATTCATTAACTCTGAAGAAATTAAGAAATTAACTTAAGAAATTCCTAAAGATTAAATGATTGCTAAAAAGATATTCAAATATTTTATTGCATTTTTAAACAATATATTAGTATAAAGAGAAGGCACTTCATAATTTTATAACCTGCAGCTCTTAATTGTAAGAACAATGCCCATTATTTCTTTTTTAAAGATCCTTATATGCTACTGGCAGGAATCGGATGCAGAGTAAGGCCATCTGTGCTTTGGATGCTGAAAAAAATATAAATGTATTTTACCAGTTCATGTCAAACATCCCAATTAGTACTCTGCTAACTCCACTCCATCAGCCAGGCAATAATGAGTGCTAAAAAGAATGTTTCTTGGCTTTGTAGCAATTCCATGAGAACTGCTTATATGCATATATGTATGCAGAGGGTTCTGCAAGTGTGTCTCCCTAGATGTTCCCAAGAGTCATTCTCAGCTTCTTCCAAAGCCATGTTGAGGGGTGTCCACGATCATCTAAGCAGTGAAGGGAGATTTGGTTAGGAAATCAAACCCCAACATTCACAAAACCATCTATTTAATCTCCTTTATTGTGCTGGCTCAGAAGCTGGCTCCCTGGTCATATATCCAGCTTGCCTGAATGTATGCAGAATCAAATGATCAAGCCAAATATTTTCAGTCTAAGCTAAATTCCTGATTAACACCAAACTTCAAATTAGGGACTGGACTTTAAGGCTGCATAATGAATGTATTGTAGACTAAACCTCACATTTGCAAAATTATGGACATAAATATTCACATCTCAACCGATAACAGCAATACACAAGGCAATGCATCCACAGTATGCATACTTATTTTTGTGCTGCCTCTTCTTCCCTATAACTGCCTCCATATGGCTACTGCAAAATGCAGAGAAAAAAACATTAGACAATGTAACAATTGCATTTTGCTAGAATTTATTGAATCATTTCAAGGGCCACATGACTTGGATTAATAATCCTCTGGACATGTTTCATGAAAGTTGAAAAACATCTATTATTTGGGGATTTAAGATGATTTAAAAATAAGGAATATCAACAATATTAGCATTTTTGTCATTGTCATCTAAAATAACAGCACTCCTCTTTTGTAAGCATAATGGTAGTAAGAAGGGAGTTTTTGATAAGAGCACAGCTGGTAACTTGTAATTCTCTGAAGATGAAGGGTTTACGTTAATACCTGGAACTGCATTGTATTCACATTATTTTCCTTGGTCTGTGTTCAGTTAATAATTCTAATATTCATTCTCTTCAGGAAAAAACCAAAAAAGTCAGTGTTTTCAAGAAGTCCATATCTAGCCATTCTGCAATTATGGAGGCCTAAGTATTAATTCTCCTGCTACCTTGTCACGTGGCCCATGTTCTTGGTAATCTGCTGACAGCACGAATCAGATGCCCAAAAAGAAAATGAATATATGGTAATGTGTCCAAGCAACACTCGTCAGCTGTCATTCATTCAGCAGCTCATAACCTGTCCCATACCCTCATCCCAAGAGTGCTGGCAAGCAGATGAGGTTGACCAGGCATGCTTGGCATCTACTGTAAAGTGGCAGCACAGAAGTCAACAGTATTGTGTTTCACAAGTAAGTATGTCAGAGAAGTTCAACAGAGAAGGCAAAAGAAGTTTAAACACTTCTTATTTATGGCAATTTACACTGGTCATCTATCCCAGCAGGAAAATATTTATCTGGTCAGAATATGTAAAACTGGATCTATTGATTAATTTAAGTGCTTTGCTTAATTGAATATTCATACAGAATACTGTCTTGCTTCTTTTTATGAAAATGAGAAAATCTCATATTTTAGATAAATACATAAAATGTCCAGTGACACTGCTTTTTGCAGAAACCCAGTATTTAAAAACACGTATACTCATATTGTCTTTACTTCCTTGCAAGATCCTATTAATTGCCCATGATTTTAATAACTTAACCTTAACAAAAGGAACACTAGCAATTACCTCTAATATTTGGATTTAGAATACATGAATTAGACCAGTGAATAAAATGACCAGCCTAAAATGCACAGCAAGACAGAAACATATTAAGGAAAGCTGTTCCAGAGCTTTTGCCTTGCCAAAATTCCTGTCCTGGATGTATTATGCCAGTAAAATAAAATAATCAGGAACTGGAGATGGATTTAACTGACACAACTATATGGGGCTACTGGGCAATAGGTTCAGGAATTCATGAACATGCAATGAAAAGCATCAAATGCTTTGAAAATGCAGGGGAAGGAACCACACTTTGAAAATGCAGGGGAAGGAACCACGCTTTGAAAACAAAGTACTGAGGGGACTGTTGCTGGTCCAGCCCTGCAGTCAGGCTTCTGAGAGGTTAAAGGAACAGGTGTTTTATCATCAATAGTTCAATAATATGTCCAGTCATTGCCTGGGCACCCAAATGGCAATACACACTTTTTACAGAAATATACGATCTAGTAACTCCAGGTCTTAACTCTCTTCACACCTAGTACATCAAGTGTTACTGAAAACAAAAGGATGTGAAGAGTCCTGTTTTGACAAACTCCCACCAGGAAGGGTACAAAAGGAGTGAGCTGATTTAGTATCATGAAGCAGTATAACACAGAGGCTTCCTTATTTTTGTGGCTGAAACACCCACATTTGCATAAGAGAGTATATTTAACTCACTTTTTCCAAATTATTCCACAATATTTTTTTAGCAGATATAATAAACATCCTTAATGTGTCTATCTACAGAATGGTTCCAGTACTCAGATGCAAATGTTGTAGACAATAATCGATGTACACAGTTTGGATTATATGGTTATGATATCCTAATAGAAATTTGGCTGTCTGCCTATGGGAGTTCAATATGAGCTTCATAGTTTATAGCATCAGAAATAGTCCTTTACAATATTATAGCCACATTTCTCAAACCATTGCCTATACATTATATCCTAATATCTGATTTTCACAGAAATCCATAATAATAAACAAACAAAATCCCTACACCCCAGAGTGCTCAGAAACAAAATTCAGAATGAAAAGGCAAGCATTTTTACATCTGATAAGATTTCTCTAGCAATTCATTCATCAAACATCTGCAACAAGCTGCCAGAATGTGTCCATCAGTGAGATATCTATGGCATTCACTAGCTTGATGCTCACTGATAGAATAATGTAGAAGTTTTACCTCTAATGTTTTCTGCTCCATTTGAGGCATCCACTTTAAAGATTTGGCCTGCACATGTTTTCATGTCTTGGAATATGTAATTTATGCTAATATATCAGAATACATATTAGAGAAGACCAAAAAAAATATCCTTTATGTATTTATGCATTCTGAGTCACATACAGCACTGATTTAAGAAGATAAAAAATAGTTTGGAGTCATCATGTAACATGGATCAGTTTGGCTCATTAAATACAGAAAATTAAAGCACCCTGCACAGCAAAGATGCCATACACTTGTTGGTAAATTAAAATCTCTTTTGGGATCCAGTTTAAAACCTTCATGCAAATTAAATATTTTGTTCAGTCTTGTATCTATATCATATCATAATATCAAGGAAATATGCAGTGCATCTCCACTATAGGGACAGATCTGCTTACTAATTTTGTTTCATATCAAAACTTCTGTAAATGTTTCAATGTTTCTGCCAAGAACATAATTGAAAAATTTTTTTTTTCAATCCTTAAGCAATTATTAATGTTATGTAACAGAAACAAAATACAAATCCCAAGAGTGGTTCACAGGTTCTCTAAGAATTTACAATAATTTATGTATGTGATAGCTGTAAATAAACAAAACAGAAATCAAAATATCTTTAGCATTATTGTACTGTGAAAACAGTTACTGCCTAAACAAACTGAAACAGACTGTGTAAGCTTTATTATCTCAACCTGATGATATCATTATATATTTAAGGATAATACTTTTATTCTGTATCCCAATAACAAGTTGGCTTTTATCCCAGCTAGTAAAAAAAAAAGCAAGAGCCACATCTGGAAATGACCACCCTACGTGGTTTTGTGAACTGCTGCCCCCAGAAGATTGAGACAAGCAAGTCACAGCAACTTCAGTGATTTTTTTGTTCAGTTTACGAAAAGGAAGTGAGTGCTGTGGACTGATGGCTGTATACAAAATTATAGCACAATTACAAAAATTTTAGCACAATGAGTTCAAAAGGTAAAATCCAAATCCTTTATTTTCAGAATCATTGTCTTTGTCCTTGTCCTAGCTGTTCCACAACTCAGCTTACTGATTCCTGCACTTTTTCCTTACATCTCAGACACTTTCCTCAGTAGCACTGATTGTTTCTAAAGTGTCTTTGTTTCAGTAGTTTCTTCCCATTCCAAGAGATGAAAAAATTAGTTTGCTTGTTGAAATTGCAAGACCAAAGAAAAAAATACAATTAGAGAAAAGGAAAGGACTGTGACAGAAATCTGAAGGGACAAGTCAGCCTAGATAATCTCTCTGTTTACAAAATAGAACAGATCTTGACTTCTTTTCTCCTTATTCATTCTCACATACAAAACTCATTCTCTCATATAAAACTGTGAAAACAAGATCTGAATCATTATGAAAACAGGTAAGAATTCAGAAAAGAAGGTCTTAAAACTACATCTTTAGTTTATGTTCCATTTTCCTGTATTTTGGTAAAATCATAGCCGGAGTGGTTCTGATCTGACTTCTGCTATTTTTGCAAAAACAGCCAACCCAACCCAACCAACCAAACAAACAAAATTAAAGAAAATATAATTATGTTTGCACGGGAATGTGTAAGAAGGTTCAACATTAGGTCCAGTGGTTTGAAAGATGAGCATTTTACTATCCTACTTTACTATGTCTTTGGTCTATAAAAGAAGATACCACTATGTAACATCACATCCTTCATAGAGGTACTAAAGTTGAACTGATGATCTTATCCTATGCTTAATCTCAATTCCTCAAAAGATTAAGAGTACAGAAGACATTTCTAAGTTCAGGACTTGCCTCACAACTCTTACACAGTGTGCTAAATTTGTTTTTCAGGTTAAGAACAGGAGAGAAAAGAAACCCAAGGGAATATATTCAGAAAAACTGCTTTAACTCTATCACTATTTTTGGATGTTGTGTCTTTGTACAGCATTAAGGGTGGCATGGTACAGTCCCATTATACAACAGATGTTAAATGCAAAGTAAAAAAAGTCAGTTGTAAATGATTGATGGTACTCTTTACTATTTCAAAATAAGCCCTGATTATTTATAAAATTTTGGTCACTGCTTGAAAGCATTATATAAACCTAAACAATTGATCCATTTTTCAATGGCTTTTGTGTGTAATGTATTATGTATGTTTTTACATTCTTCTGTGTAAAAGGCCCTGGTGTACAAGAAATGTTTAGAGTTTTGAGTGCTCCACCCAGTCCATATGGTAGGTTTGCTCTGTGTGTGAAACCTACCTTTTTCCACCAGGTCCATATGGCAGGCTTAAGTTAGCCAGGGCCTTCTATCCTCCACAGGGGCCATATGGCAAAGAGCTCAGTGAACACTCATTGACCTTCTACTAATATTTTACATTTCTCTAGCACATAGACGTACAGACAGACATATAAAACTGATCAGATTGAGTAGAAAAGAGTTGGCTCCTGAAACTTCTTCAGCCACATAACCAACACATCTATGACAATATGGTAATAGATGTGGAATCTGGTTTTTATTAAAAACCTGAGAAGTCAAATGTAAAATTTATCAAATTATTTGATAAACTCATCTAATACTTTTATATATTTTGACAGATTGTTATATAATTATGTTAACAAACTGGTAGACATTAATATTGACATTTCACAACTAGTTTTTAATGTTACCTTACCAGAATGGAACCAAATCCCTTGAATCCACCCACTAAAAAAGGATGCATGCCATAGATAGTGAAAGTATTTTTTTTTAAAGATTTGGCTCTGTGCTGCCCTACAAATAGCATGTTTTGAACAGGCTACTGCTCTCTTATTGCATATAAATGAACTGGCAAGAAACCAGAGAAAGAATAACTCAATAGCAACAGTAAACCACATGTAGAGAGATAACAATCTACAAGTCACACGTAAATAAATTACTATTTCTTGCAGGCACAATACCTCTACCCTTAGTACTGGAGTAAAAGGAAGAGAATATGGTCTGAAAGCCATAGTATCTTCCTTCTATTGCCAGTAGAATCGGATGTCAGGACACGAGTAAAAGAGTTGCATTGGGTTGGATGACAACGAACAGCGATTTAAAATAAAATGAAAAAGAAATGGCAACTTTAAATCATAATCTGTACTTTCAAAGCAATTACTCTAAAATTCATACATTGTTATAATGTTTACAACTCAATCCAAAGCTTTGCTGTAATTCTGAAGTAATTTAGGAGCCCTCAGCATCTTATTTATACAGGAAAGATGGAAGCAATTTGTAACATGTTTATGAAAGTTTTATTGTACCTACAATCTGATGTAAGAAATGGAACAGTATTCCCCAGTAGTAGAAATTTTACAAACAAATTTTACCTACTTGAAACTCAGAACATTAGGAAATATAAAAATGATAATATATTGTTTTTACTCACAGGATTTATAATGCTTTCATCTGGTTTCCTCTTGTTTCAGTTCATGTAAATAACCCCTAGGTTGTCACATGAATATTCAAATATCACAAAGAACTATCAGTGTTGAAAATAAATATCATAAAGAATTCAGAACAAGTATGCATGTACATGCTCTCCTAGTTTATTTTTGTATATAGAATTTATGTTTTACTCTGCAAACAATCAATAAAACATGAAAGAGTTTTCCACAAGGAATTTATCTTCTCATTTCAAAGGATCCAAATAACAAGAAGCATTTTAGGAAACTGTAAGTATCTTATGAAAGATTAAAAAAGACTAACTATTAAGTTCACACCTCTTCCTCCTATCTTCCTGCTTTTGATCATTGCCAAATACAGCTAAATCAATGGGAAAAAAATTAATTAATATCAGGGGTTAAGAAACATGACCCCAAACTCTTTGACTCTTAACTTTCACTGTAGGAAAGGCACAGAATATAGGTTTAGTATTCATTTATCCCTTTTGTTCAGTAGCTCTTTTTTTGATATATTCTCTATATATGATCTTTTGCATTTTCCGTTTCTATTTTCAATTAACAGTGTATAGGTACAAACTTCTAAATCTGAAGGATCTGTCCATCTGCATAATTGCTCACGAAAATTGATATGCAGAGCTCACTCTCTAGTCAGTAGGGTTTAGGGAGTTTCTAAAAGAGATGAAGGGTAAAATTCCTCTGTCTAGATTATCCAGTCTGCCATGGAAGCAGCAAGGACCTAAATTCTCCACACAACAAAGAAGAAAAGGTAGGTGTCTATCAGATGCAGCTGTTAGACAGTGCCTAAACTTTAGCAGCAAGATTCCCCATTTTGAGACTTCTGTGTGCACCATCTTCATTCCATGAATCATGCAAAGAACGAAGAGGATTATTTCAGAGGCCTATGTTTCAACAGTATAGATCCCACTATATAATTTGAACATAATAGAAAGAAAGATACCTTTTTAGATAGAACAATCAAATATTTCTTTGTTTAATGGGATTTAGAGATAATTAAAATTACTATACTCTTAAGATCCTTGTCATTTTAGTATAGCTCACAAAGACATTCTTATAAAAATATAAATTATAATTTTATGCTTTGTATTTTCTTACTGAATCAGCAGCTTTCTCTTTTGGGAGAACATGTTAAATTAATTGATCATCTCAAATTCTTTATACATATATATAAAGCAAGAAAAGCTGTGAACCTGACTTCATAAATATAATTCAGTAGGATTTTGTTAAAGTTTACATGTATAGATTTGTATTTGAAATCCTCTGAAGGTTACAGGGTGAAACCTTCCAACAATATCTCCAAGTCTTCAGGGACCAAATCCCATTACGTGGAGTTCAGTGAAGAGGGTAAACACTACCATAAAGAAATACAAATTGCACATATTTCCCATTTAGCCAGTGTCACAAAAGTTCACCATTTAGAATTCTAACCAGTTAGGACTTATTCTTGGAGGTCAAGTACCTTGTGAACCTTGTCATCTCACTGATGACATCATATCCCATCCATCAATTCTTTCAGGAGCACACTTGCCATCTGCTCAGCATGCTATAATAACTTATTAGACATATTCACAGGGTAACAATCTGTACAATGACACTGTTATCTTAATGCTGGCACATAGAGAGATAGCAGCCATCGTTCCCCTGTCACAGCACAATTATTCTACCTTCCAACTTTAAAAGACAAGTTACTTTGATATTTTAACTTTTTATTAAATCACACAGAATGAATTCTCATCAGATATATGTTTAAGGCTTTGTGGAGTTTTTTTGACTGGGCACTGATAAAATTAGGCTACAGCACAAAGTCCCAAGTTCAGTTGATAGAACTGCTTTGTACCTTGAAAGTTTCTGAAGTCATGCTCATTCTTTAGAGTGCAAAATAAATAAAAACACCTACTATACAATCATGTGCGTACAACCAGCACTGAAATCCAACTTAGTCTTTGCAAACATATTGACTTTCTAAATCTAGTATTACTTTTTATCTACCTGTCTTAAACATCTATTCTTTCTAACAGCAATTACTAGCTAGAAATAAAATATGCAGCCAAAGTGCTAATACTAAGCCATAGCACTTTTTGAAATCTAAAAGCAATGTGAAATTTCATAGATGTCTATACATATTTCTGCAGCTTTTGTAAAGCATGCTAATACCAAGCATGCTTAGCACAGCTGTTGTCACAGCACTTCTGACTTAATAGAAGTCCACTATAAATCTCCCTCAACCTCAAAAAATATTTTCAGAAAAAGGGCAATATTTATTTTGCATTACACAGAATTCATTCTCTGTTCCTTCCTTTGGCTCGTCATTTATTCCAGCTTACACTGTGATCAACATTGTACTAAAATAAAGTCAAGTACAACAGCCGCTCTCTGCCCATCAAAACTCACAGACGTCTGCCAAGCACTTGTAACAGCTGGTGTTACATTAATTAGTTTAAACTATTTATTTCATCCATCTCCAGAGCAGATTGAGCAAAAACATTAGAGATTATTCTAGCATCTGTAAGTGCCCTGCAAACATTAACCAACCAAAGTTAAAATATTAGCCATTAACTTATAGTATATGTAAGACTCTATACATTTATTGTAAATAAAAAGAATCTGCAGTTTAACATAGCTTTAGGAAGTTTTCTTTGATTGCCTTTTTAAAAATCTGAGTTTAAACTTTTATAAGACTTTGTGCCCATAAAGTTTCTTTCAAAAAAAATTATTGCTAGAAAGCTATTATAATTCCTGGCAGCATGGACCATTAAGCAATATATGACAGGGACTGGGTGACTCAGTGGATTAGTCAGAGGTTTTATGTCCACTGTTGGAATCCAGCCCTAAATACGGTGATCAAAACAGTGTTATCAAACGGTTGTAAAAATCTCAATTAAAATCACTCCTATAGCATCTACTAAGTTTTTAGTGGACAACATTATACATCTTTCACTATTGACAGAGTTCTCACAACTCTCTTTTTTCTTTTAATAGGCTGAGAATGGATGCTGGCGAAAGAATGTTGATTATAAGAGGTCCTAATGCCACGTTCCCTACTGAAATGGCTCAGAAACAGGAGCCAATGCAAGGATGGCAGGAGCAGGCTCACAGCCACTGTCCATGGGCTCTCCTCCATCAAAAATAAAAAGCTTCCAACCTTGCTCAATGAAATACTTAATGTGAGAATACTTATTTTTAATGCGTAGGGCTCAAAAAGGAAATCAAAGTCATGTGCAAAAGCTTAAGGGGTAACTCCTTCCTCAAAGAATTCATCTGTAAATAAGCAAGAGGGAAGCAGAGGCACAGAGTTTTGAAGTGCTTTGCCCAAAGTCACACAACGGGTTATTGGCAAAGCCTGAAAAACAATCTCAGTTTCCTGACTCTCACCTCGTTCAGGTATATTGCTTCATGAGTTTTCCCAAACAACACCAAAATCCAGTAGCTCACTTGCAGAATAAAAAATCAGGTTCATGCATATATGAAGTTTATTTGAATCAGACTCTTATACATTAATGTCCCCAAGTCTGACAAGATTATTTCTTCTTTTTTTCAGAATTATAACATGGAAATATATGTTGCAATAATATTTTTTACAATGTAGTTACTGAAATTAGCATTAGATTTAATTAAATCCAGCTAAAAAATAATATTCAATTTTATCAGTTTAGAAAGCTATACCTACTCTCAAAATATTTGCATTTGCAAAGAAAATTAACAGATTCAGCTTCACTATCTGAACACTAAAGTGAAAAAAGCATTCTGACATTTACGATAAGATACAACAGAGATCCCAATCCTGTGATATTCTAGTTCTTTAAAGCTCTGACTGGCTTGCTATGACTTCCTACGGCCATTAGAAATGACTGTAAGTGATGGAAACTGAAGTAAAAACTATCATCTGTTTTCACTTTTCTGTCCTGTCCTATCTCCATGAAACAAGATTTTTTCTCTTTGCTTCATTCATTACATCTCTTTTTCTCTCTCTGCATGTGTGTATGTGAATATGTGTATGTATGCATCTATGCATATATTCAAGATACTTACTGTGTTTTTTACCACCCACTGCACAGTGGGTCCTCTTACTTACTCCCCCAGCCAAAAAGGCAGGGCCATAGTTAATGCCAAACTTGCTCCAGACCATGCAAGCAGAAGTGCCAAAGCACATATAAGAATGGCCTCCTCAAACAATACTAATAGCTCTTTTTCATGCTCACTCTTTATTGGCCTCGACAGACAGCAAGAGACAGACACTCTTTTCTATTCTTAGGTTCTCAGAATTTATAACATGCTACATCTGCCACATATCTGTTGGGTCACATGGGTTCTGCTATTCAATTCTCCATTTTTATTTTTATTTTTATTTTTAGTACAAGGACCATTGTTGAAATAACTTGTTGGACAACCTGTTCTTGAAAGGCAAAACTCACAACAATCACAAAACTTCTGATCAGATGAGACAGTGTTCTGACTTAAATCCTCTCTTCGAAAAAAATTATATTCCCCTCAGTTCTTCCCACTTCTAAAAAATAACCTAAAAAGATATACTGAATCTCACCACAGACTGAGGAACACCTGATTGTTTAACAAATGCCCTACAAATGATTCATTTAAAAAGCCTGTTTTAACCGAGGTTCTTAACTGATACTGACCACCAGGTTCTGTTTTCATTTACACCACAATTGAGGCGTAAACAAAGGCAGCAGGGGCCCTCACAGAGATCTCAACTCCCCCTTCACATTGAAGGAGTACATTTCATTATAAACTCTCTCTGTATAATAGATTTCTTGCATTCTCATTTTTTTGTTAATATTTCATGCTCAATTTTTATTTCTAAATACAACTCCAATACAACTCCATTCAACAGAAAAATGTTAACATGCTCCCAGTTCAATATTCTGCTTTACCTCTTGCAGCAATCAGTTTAAATGTATAAAAGCTACTGGCCAATTTAGATTTTTTTTTTTCCTTCTTCTATTTCTTTTTCATTGTAAAATTCCTTTTTATTCAATAGCAAAGTTAATTGCTAAACTTTGTTACAGAACCCTTTGTTCTTGCTGAAGTCACTTTGCTTGTCTCTCCTACTGTAAGGACACCAAATCCTAAAAGCTGGCAAGAATGCATATGTTTATTTCACCATTGCTCTGCAATTACTGAATGCCACTTAATTATAGCAACAGATGCTCGAGTGTAGGAACCAGAAAAATCAAACGCCTCATTTCCAGGTTATTTTTTTCCATTGCTTCTGCCAACAGCAGATGTGTGAGCCCCTTGTGCTCTGGCATAAATACTTATCAAATCCTAACAGGTCACCTATGTCACAAACAACATTTCAGATGCAACTGTTTCACCTGATAATAGGCTCTGAAAATAAAACTGTGAGCTGTAAATACAATGTATTCGGAATGAAATGCCATAATGTGAAATTGCTTTTTCTCCAGCTACAACAGAAGTCCTTGACAGTTTTTGGCAGTGATAAATCACCCTCCCATTAATTGTCTCCTCTCTCATTGTGAGGTGAGCTGCTAAAAGGGGCAGTCAACAAAAATGACTTAAAGGACAAATTTTGGCAAAAAGACAATGAAGAAATCTGTCATTGCTAAGCCTCCAGTAAACTGTCATGAAACAATCAAAATATATGTAGCTGAAGTGTTTATGTCTTTGTTAGAAAGGTTATAGAATGACAAGTTTATAGTTAAAACAGGAAGCTTAGAGGGACCAAACTTGCAGGCCCTTGAGTCACCATTTCTCCACATGTTCTTTAAAATGGTATGCAAATCCTATTAGGGCTTCAGTTTACACAGAGTTTGTCTTAACGACCCTATTTTCTGACTTTTCTACCCCCTCACCCCAGACAACAGAAAGTCCGTGTGAAGGCACGGCACCAGCTACAGTAAATCTTGCACCTAGTCTGAAGTTCCTTCCTTATATGATTTAAGCCTGTGATTTAAGCCTGAGAAGAAGACACTTAGCACCACACAGATGCTGACCTTTCCTTCTAACCCCTCCAACTCCTGGTGTTAATCTGAGCAAGACCCTCTCCCTGAGTGGTTTCCATGCACTGAGGAGCAGCTTTTGCTTCCTGCAGAACAGGCGACATTGCCAGTACCCACGCACGGACCCAAGACCGAGGAGTGTGAAACGATGTCTGCTACCTTCTCCTCAGAAGTGACACTCCCCATGACTCACGTCACCTAGCCTGGCTCCAGTCTGCAAATAACTCTTCCCCACTGCAACTCTTCTACAGACAGAACAAACCAGAAGCTCTTGCCTCAGGATCCTGCTCCGTAGGAGAAAGAGTTCAAAATGTGGCAATAATTAAACTTTTTTTTTTGAGGCTGCTAATATGTAAAATGTAGGGAGATGGCTACCAGTCTTTCCTGCCCTCAGACTGCCTCCACCTCTAGGGCATTCAAACAGCAGATGGTATGTTTAAAGACCACAGGTTATCCCTTTGTGTAGGAGGGGCAGGGCATGCTTGTCAGATCCACACCTCCAGAAAGGGCAACATTTCTCCTTTTAGAAACAACATGGTGCTGTCACTTTTTAATTATGGTTGTTTTTTATTATTTCGTTTGATGAGACTGGGAAGTGAAAGTATTCTGAGAATTAAAAAAAAAAAAAGGAAAAAAAAAAAAAAGAAATATGAAATTTCTGTTTACCTGTCAGCAGATGGTTGGAACTTTACCATAAGCAAGGTTAGAAAATGATTTGTTACTAATGTGCCTGTCAAGGGCAACGTCTGGAGTTTGGTTTTATATTTATGTTTGTAAGAAAATTACAATATAAATATAAATGAGTTGCATCAGGTATTTAAACTAGACTGGACAGGGTGCTAGAAAATATATGTCAGGAACATTTCCCACACCAGCAGGAAGATGAACTAGGTGACCTAGCATGTCTTTTCCACTGCAGACTTCTACCATTTCTGTATTAACCGAGGATGATTGATACCAAATATCCCTTTATGCTACTACCCCTTTTCATTTTGCTGCATATTTGTATGCTTTCTGGGGGAGTTGATATTTTAGGAGAACAGCTATGGGGAAGTACTAAAGGGGATTCTTCATCCCGATGGGTGAGAACTGAGGAAGGTCACACAATAGCTTGTGTAGCCATAGCAGCTTTGTTGTCATGGCATGAGAATCCTTTGGCAGTTCTTCTACTTTTACAAAGGAGCAGTCATCTAACATTGTGAGGTGTTTAATGTAAAGCCTGCTTTTTTGACATGGTTATCACAAGCTATTTTGTGTCCAGACATTTACACAGACCTTGTGTTATCCGTGATTTATCCCCAATCCGTGTTCCTCAATTGTGCTTAAACATGGTTATAGTTGTAGTAAATCATATGTTGAAACACACAACTAGAAGGAAGGAACCATATAGTTATCACTAGCACTGGAACATTAAACAATAATACTCCACTGAGCACCAGCATCATCAACAAGTTTCCATCAGCCTGGTCCTGCACTCCTAACACAGGTATTTCCCCTTTCCCTTCATCTCCATCTTCCATTTGGAACTCTTTCAACAGCCACTTAAGGATCACATTATAGGGTCTCTGAAGTCTGAGAATTATAACCAGCTCAAATTTAAAAAAAAACAAACCAAACCAGTCAACCAAAAAAAAAGTCGAAGTCTCAACATACCCTTTGTTGAGATGAATGAATTTTGCCAGGAAATTACACAGGTTGTCTTTCAAACTGAGAAAACATAGTGACAAAGTCTATATGAACATTATATTAAAAACTAAGAATAATCCATGGTGGAAGGCATTTCAGGAAACAAGGACTGTCTTCTGAAAGAAAATGTAGACTAATTAGGAGAAAACTGAGAAATTTCAGAGATTCCTAGGTATGGTCTAATCATGTGTAACTTAAATTTTGATAAATGTACTCTGTGTGCACAAAACATCTCTTGAATGACAGAAAAGCAGAAGAAATGAAGTGATTGAAGTTTTTTGTTTTCCTTTTTTTTTGGTGATGAGCCAGTGTGAGAGCTTACTGTGAGCATATGGAGATAGCATATTTGCAAGTCCATCTCTGGAGGATTGCAAAAGGCCCTTAGCTTGTGAAAAACAGCAATGTTATTTTTTTTAACGTTCCCTATATTTAGAGATTAAATCGCTCACTGCACAAACCCATTTGGAACAGGCGAGAAGGTGAAAAGGATAATCAGTACAGTCACTGGTCCGTGTTTCCTAAACGCTTTTGAAAACATTACTGTGTGCAGGCATAAAATTAGCGGCAGGACCTTAAAAAGGCTGGCATTTAGCATGACTTTTTGGAAAGTGACACCCTCATTTTTTTCTTGTAGGATATCATTAAATTTCAATCGCCCTATGGCAGTGCCTTTCCATTAATAACCAATTCACTGTGTCACTTTGGCTCTCCTTTGAAATAATGAGCCTTTGCTTCGCTTTAATAAATTTAAACATATTCTCAAGGCCAGGGAAGATAGGAAACCGCAGATGGGCTGAGAAAAACACGATTCATAAATCCTTAACTGCCTGAGATCGTTGAGAGCAAAACAAAGTAACACTCGTAAAATATTAAACAATCCCAGCTGTATGAGTGAAGCTTCATTAACAAAAATGGACTATTTACTGCCTTCAACAGAGCCTGTGGGTGGAAAGATTCAGAGAAATCTTCTTTAGAAAAACACTGTCATCCTCATTTTGATTCTTTAAGCAACTGATGGTATGGTAGATACTTATTTTGCATGGCCATATGCAGAAACATTTTAGCAGAAAATTAATGATACTCTGATTACATTAAATACCACAAATCATGCTTCATCATATAAGCAGGAGTGAAAGAAAGCAGAGAAATTTAGCAAATATTTTATCCTTGAAGAATTCACATGCCAATAGAAGTAAAACATGACAAACTTTATTTAAATCATAAGGGACTTCTCTAGCGCTCTAAAGTAAACACAGCAATATGAGTAACAGCAAAGACATCAAGCAATGCCATTGCTTCTGCTAGGAAGGTTCGGCAATTTATTCTGGGACGTCATACTTCTTGCTTTAACCTTTATTAACATGAAGCTGATTTTTTTTATATACCTATCTGGTATAAAAGGAGAAAAGCCTTATTTTCAGACTTTCAAGTCTGCCATTTATTAAATTCCACCAGAGTTCTGATCAGATAAAGAAGGTAGGCTCTGACACATACTTTGGTTTTAAGTACACAAAGCTGGACCCTGAGATTCATGAAGCTGATTTTGTGTCGCCCAAGTAACATACACAAACCCCCACTGAATTAACTGAAGAAGCTATGAAGACAGCTCTTGCCCCCCAGGTCTGGCTCCCACTCCATCAGTTCTTTGCTCTACCTCTCTGTCGCTCCTGCCACCTCCCCTTCCTCACCAGCTCTGAGGCACTGGGGAGCTTCTTTCCAGTAGCACGAGATACAACTTCTACATGTACCTCAAGAACAGCAGCCCAAAATGTTGCTAAATCCCTTTCCAAGCTTTGTTAAAACTTAAATTAAAGCTAACAAGGTTTATTTATTAATACAAATTTGGGAGATCAGAAAAACAGCCATAAGGATAGCACAGAATTTTTGAAGTGTCTACAGCAAGAATAACCTTTCATGGTATCATGGAGGGGATTTTTTAAGCCAAGAATTGCACACAAGTTTAAAGAAGACTAGAGATCAGTGTCAGTTCACTAAATGCTAAGAACCTGGAAGCTCTATCTCTAAAGACAAGCTGACAATTGAGTGGACAGAACGTCAATACTTCAAACATTTCAAGGGTAAAAATATTGTTTTTTACAATCTGTGTCATATTTAATGCAAGAAAAGAATTTAGATTTTTGTTTCTTTTCCTGGCTGTCAGCTTTTTTTTTTCCTTTTATCCCAGTGAAGAGCATAATTAGAGTATTTAACACAAATACATGGTGCATTTTTTTTCCCCTAAGGAACAATAGTTTCAGCCTAAATGCAAATACGAACATAATAATTTTTATATTTTAGTTTATGAACACTTTTAAAAAAAAAACAAACCTCCAACATTCAGTTTATTTATTTCAAGATGTTTCTCTTATCTGTGAGAACCATTATCCTTTTTTAACACTCGAGGGGGCATTTTGACCCCTGCAGCGGCATTTCTCTTTCCTGTTTGAAAGCCTGGGAATGCACTTAGCCCTCACGGCTCCCACTACCTTCAGTGGAAACCCTGAGTACTGCGCAGGAGTTATCACCCTATAATCATTAGAGCAGTCATTTCTGTGCTTAGTAGACCTTCACTGTAGCTGATTTGTATAATCAGGGTTAATCTATTCTGATTGCAAACATCCATACCGTAAAGTTTGAATGAATTCACACCAATGCTCACCCAGCTCAGGATGCCATCAAGACTTCCACAGAAATACGCTGTGAGATTTTTGTTTGATTTTAGGGGTAACTTGATCCAGCATAAGTAAAGCTGCTGTCCCCTTCCTTCAAATTTGGGAAGAACTTATTTGTTCTATCAGCTATGAGAAGGAATGGCTTACAAAAAGCAGTGGTAAAGCACTAAAGCCTTAGCAGCAGTGGTGAATCAGTAGCTCTAACACTGAGGTTACCTGTCTGCATGAAAGCAGCAATTAGGCTTTCAACAATAACAACCTCAGACAGACTCAGAAAACAAAACTCTATTTGCCCCAAAGATTTTAAGTGTGGATAGGAGAAAGGCTTTAGGTGACATGTTGTTTAATCCAGTTCAGCAGAGAAAGCATTTATTCTTTTCTCTCTACATCAGGATTTGCTACTACTAGTGGTTTCTGCTTTCAGAAAAGAAAAAAAAATTAAAAATCTAACCCTATTGGAACAATTAGAAATAGTGTAAACCCCCCCAAATTTCACAGCCACTTGCAAATTAAAGAGTAAATGTAAGACAGTCAGAAATTAATTTTTCTTTCAACTAATGAAACAAGTAAAAGTTTTCCTTTAAGCACATATGAAAAAACCAAATATATGAACATAACTTTTATAATGCCCCATTCCCCCTACAGGGTTTTTTTCTGTTATTGTAGAATTACTACAGACTGAATGCTTCCCAATTAACAGTCTTGCAAGCTAATACACAGAGTGGCAGGGAATACTTCCACAGATTTTTCCTTCTGATGTGCTAGTCATGCAGGTGCCTTTTCCCAAAGGATAATTTGGTGTCTGTCCTATCCATGTAAGTTTCCCTATCAAGATTGTCTATCTGAATAACTTACTGGAGTATTTCTGATGTACATACCCATCTACTCATTACTAAACTGAGCTCACTAACTTAATTTCTCAAAAACAACCAAAGAGCCTAAGGTTAATGACTTTTGGCCACTATCAGTTTGCAGTAGGTTTGGACTGGCCACCTAGAAGTGAAAAAAAACCCACCAAAAACAAGTCCTCTATGCTCCATTACCAGTGCTTTGAACCATCCAGTCACATGGATTTTGACGTTTTGAGAGAGTGAAAAGAATGCAGATTGGCATGAGAATACCACATTAATTCAGCAGTTAAATGGTTCTTTGAGAAGATTCACTGACAGAAAAAAGCAAAGCTGTCTTTCTAAGTCCTCATCCTCTTTGGGCCTATACACATTTTCTGTGAAAAGTTGATTCTTTTCCTTCTTCCCTTTTTTTTTTTTTTTCCAAACAGCCTTTTATCATCGAACATGTGAAACAATTGTAATGTGAGGCATGTGAGCAGAGAGCCTTTGCCACTGGGCCCTCATAAATCTTGCCAGTTCCCAGTGAACAACACCAAATATTTGCAGCTGAGGAACATTTGGTCTGGCTTAAATTAACATATCTCAGCAGTCAGAAGTCATTAAGCTTTGCCAGTGATTTGAAACCATTTTTCCATTTCAAAAGCGACACTGGCTGTTACTTATTTTTCTGGATGAAGAAGGTGGTAAGGAACAAAAGCAATGAAATGAAAATGGGAGATACTAATGAAAAAAAATGATAAAAGGGCTTTGAACTGCCTTTGGTAAATTTGTTATTAAGACTCCTTTTAAATAGCAGAGCACTTATGTATAAGATCAAATAATAATTCAAGATGATACACATTAATTTCAGTGGCAAATTATGTGATTTAAAGGCTGTGAAAATGTATACTTATTTTCTTCCTTAATCCCTTGTGAATATAGGCACTATCAATTTTAAAAGCTGATGAAAGCTTTAAATGAAAAACAATAATCCAACCTTTTTCAATTAAAGGCTGAAAGTAGATTAAGTACTGGAGTAAAGAAATGTGCTGTTGTGCTTTTCAAAGATCACTTCTGATATGGTCTGTTCAGATGTGAAGGGCTGGAAAAACACCTCAGATCTGAAAATAACATGGTCCAAAAAAATTACAAGCAGACAGAAAAATAATTGGTTTTAATGCAGGTAAAATGGGAGTTTAGATTTTCCAGACTTGTTATTTCTGTATTATTTACATGACACATAACTCCTGTTCAGCTGGTAAATAAGTCATCATCTGAAAGATGATTCATGAGAGCCACCCAAGGCCTGACTTGTCAGAAAAAAAGCCCAAACACTTTCCCACATTTATGCTTACTAGTCTAAAATTACACAACTCTGTCAGAAATCATGTCAAAAATGTTTCATTACAAACTCTGAAAGCTGTTTGCCAATTTATAACAAGACAAATATTGCAAGAGGTTTTGATATGTACACTGATTTTGGTATGTACACTGATTGCAATGCAGTTATGATTTCTGACATATGTGAACAGCTAAACTAAATGTACTTATTCAAATTAATGGTAATTATAATTTTTCAGCCTCCAGTTAGTTTTATTGATAAAGTTTTAATAGACTTGAATGCTTAAGGCTCATGTTACTTTGAGAAGATATTGACTTACACTCAAAAGCGTTCAAGTTTATGAAGCACTACTAAAGACAACCCTTCCATTTGAGAGCTTTCTGAGATTTTCAAACTTTTTAAACACTCTGCAGCTTTAGTAAAAATCAGCTGTGTGTAAAAACTTGATATTCTATTAACCAAACTTAAAAGACTAAGGGTTCTAAAAAGCTATTTACTGCTAACTAGGTATAAAAGGTTGCCAGGATAGCTATATAACCAACTAATTTTCTAGGTGGACCTTTCTTTAGGGGATTTTATTTTAAAAATAATAAGTAATGGTAATAGAAAAGTCTTGTACAAAAAGCTTTTCAAAATAGAAATGGTCTGCATTACCAGTGCTATGTAAAAGGAATTCTTTGATTCCCATACTTGAACAAAGAGCAAAGCTTATGGATCCTCAAGTAAGAGAAATAACACCAGAATGTTTGGAAATATGGAAATAATGTATTCTCAGATTAGTGGTTGTATTTTTCTTCTCTCACAAGATCACAATAAAATGAAGCAAGCATCTCATTTATTCACTGCTTCTCTTCGGGTCATGTTATAGCTGAAAAACAGCAGAGGAAAATCTTTACTGTGTTTTCTTCCATTAATTACTGATAACATTTCCTCACCATTTTACAGGATCATAGGGTACTTGAAGGAACTTGGGGGTTGGAAGGAACCTCTGAAGACCACCTAGCCAAGCCCAACTCATGATTGTCCAGTTGGGTTTTAAATAGCTCTTTGGAGAGTCTCCACTACCTTACTTCAACACCCTCAGAGTTAAAAAGTCTTCTTGTATGTTCCAGTGCGCTTTCCTGTATTTCAATTTCTGTCCATGTCCTCCTGTCCTTTCAATATTCTGTTTCTCTAGCCATTCCACTATGCTCTGTCTATAGTCTAATTCGGCAATAAACCATGTCATCCTGAAGAAACAGAGCAGGTCTGCAAAGCTCCCTCACATCACACAAGATTACCCACTATGCAGAGGCCTATTTTTGCAGCCAAAAGTCATGAAACATTTTTCAAAACCTACAAGCTAATTTCACGGGGAAAACCAAATGGGACAATACCTTAGAAGATCAGGTTTGAAGGCATACACCGGCTTGCAGAAGTCTGTTTCGTGCTCCACCCACTTTTTATGTAACCCTGAATGTTTAGACTGAACTGAACTGATACAGATGCTGCTTCACTGCTAGTTCGAAAGGTGGAGAGTCTGAAGGAGCACGGTATCGCATCACATCCTTACATCAAGGTAAGAAAGAGAACAACAGAAGCATACAGCCAATCTAGAAGTCAAGTAAACAGATGCATAGATATTTTGCCAAAATATGGCTGCTTCCCAAGATGTGTTTTTCCAAGATCTCCAAACCTGTCATCATAAGTCTTTGGTAAGACAGAGCTGTTGTGTGGGTGCTGAGCATCTTCCTCTAAATTTAATCCTAGTTTTCAATAACTATTTACTTCAGAACTCTTTCCTTTTAATCTCTTTTTCCCTAGAAGAAGGAAAAAAAGATAAGAAGAAGAAATTGGATAGAAATTAAAGGAAAACCAAGGGTACTCTGTTCTGGATTGAGGAAACTGTGAAATCAATGAGAACAGAATCAGTCCTACTATTCACTAGAGAATATTTCTCAAGCAGCATAATCCACCATCTGGTTAGGTATGGGCTACAAACTGGCTGTAGTAGTCAGGGGTTGTCCTGCAAAGGGCTCTCTAATTGCTTAAGAAGATGAGTATTTTTCCCTCTCCCATGTCATATGGTGAGGTCAGGCTTTCAGGATGTTCACTTTCCTTTCACAGCTTACTGAGTAACAGTATTCTGGATGCTGCATTTCATATAAAACCTATGCATGTTTGAGTCAATGCATGTAGCACAATTAAGAAATGTAGTTAAATAACCCAAATCTAAACTCTAAACATGTCTGACCACTGTTGTACTAGTGTACAACACAGATCCTCATTCAGCAAGATTCAGACATATTTATATTTCTGGAGCTGAAATAAATATCAAGCACAGAAGATACTCCTTGAGCCCTGTAGCTACAAAAAGTATTTTATGTGATTTATTATAGCATAAGAATGTAATGATGAAAATAAGTTGAGAAGTAGAGAATATGACTTGTTTTATCCCTTTGGAGACATCATAGCTATAACTTACAGGAAGACCAGTCTGGAGGGAACTTGTGTGACTCTGTTATCAGCTGTGGGGTAAATAAAATAATACTCTGTTTAATAGACCTGACAACAGCTATTGAATTCACATAATGAGATAAAGGCTACTTTTTTAAAACGAGCTCACCAAAGCTGAAATTGGAATTAGTTAATAACTAAGATATTCAAGTTTGAAAGAGTATATATGGAATTCATACAACTCCTAGCTCTCATTTTATATTTAGTGTTGTGTAGAGGGCTTTGACCATTTTTTCAGGGAATTAAACAATACTGTTGAATTGTGGGGTGGTTTCTTTTGTTTGTTTTTTTGGTTTTTGTTTTTTTTTAAATTCTCCTTCCCAAAAAGAAAATGAGAAAAGAGAGAGACAAACTGAATGACAGCAATGGTTAAGTTCAGACCTTAAAAAATTGATACTGGCTAAACAATAGACCAATCACCAACTGAACTTTAATTTTTGCAATATTATTGGAATTAAACCATTTTTGACAGATGTTCATGGGTATAGATAATGCTTACAGAGTTCAGACGTTTAAAATGAACTAAAATGAATGTTATTCTTAAAGGAATTAAAGCACTGCACAATAGCATTCGAATTCAAGCAAAGATTACAGTTTAAAAATTCCTTATGGAAGTACATGAGCAAACAACCCACTTAAACAGTCCCCTTCATGTTCTTGGATGTCAGTTATTTATAAAAGTTCCTTTGCCACTCAAACAATTTTATGTCAACAGGAAACGAGTTAGACAATCTTTAATAAACACATAAAGAAGTGCTCTAGAGATAGTTGTTTAATTATGAAAAGCAACTCATTGAAGCATAAAAAGAAAATGCTAGAATGTAGATTCGGGGAAAAAGGTCTTGGAAAGCAGGTATGAATATATCTGTTTTTGTCTGTCCTGGCAATATAGTAGCTACCTATATTTTTTAACTGACATTTAATAACTGTAGTCATTATTATATTTATGGATCTTTATTTGTATTATTAAATGAGTTTAGTATTAACAGTGATCAAGGTTTCATTTTCCTGTGTTAAGAAGGGAGTAAAGATTTAAGGAAAATTTTAGGACTTGCAGAGAAAACCATTCACAAAGTTATTTTTCCACTTGTGTTAGCTTCAACTACAGCTGAAATTATAGCATGTATCCGAGGTGCATGATAGAATATACTTTCTCTTCTGTGTACACTGTAGTGAGCAGAAAAGTATGTGATGGAAGTAGATGCTATTAAATAGACCTGCAATTTTTCTTTGAAATTCTGTTTTGATAATTCTGCTTCCAGGAAAAAAAAAAAGCTGGAATCAAACCCAGCACTCCGTGTTCTACAGTTCCACTAATAAGTCATTCTCCTACATTTCTAACAACTACATTAGAGTGGCTACATTTCTTTCACAAGTATGAGCTATAAACTAAGTGGAAAAGAAAAAAAACATACCCCGACTAAAGACAACTAAGAAGCTGTTCGTGTGTTATGTAAAAAACATCTACAGAAAGAGTTCTTTAAATAATTATTCGTGACTTAAGATTTTTTTCTCAGATAGATTTAACAGGTCTTTTTAACCATTCCTTCACTGTACCTGTGATTAGTACAAGATTAGTACAAAATACTTCTGGTATTTTAGTACTTTTAAGATTAAGAAAAAAATTGGTACCGGTTTCTTTTAACTGAAAATAGAAGTATTCTTTTAATATACCAGTGAAGCCATTTGTGGAAAGATAGTAGACAAACCTCTATTCTAGTGAACATTTTCTACTACAAAATTCTGTATTAAAATGGTTAACTTATATTTTTCCCTCCATTTTTTCCAGAACAGCTCTAATTTAGATATGGGAATTTTTCAAACTTAAATCAACAGCAGAAGAACTTGACTGAGGATGTATTGAATTGTATCCAGTGTTAAGTCAGGTAGTCCCTACATCTCATATTTCTAATTAAATATTCATGCAGCACTTAAAAATACTGTAATATAATATTAACAGTTAATTTAATAATTAAAATCTTATTTTTTCAAAGTGACTTCATGGCCAGTGTTTACATTATTTCTCTATCTGCATACTGAAAGTGAAAAAGCAGTATAGGGTATTTTTTATCAATCTTATATATTTTAATCGGCCCACACACATACATACACACTCTTACACACACATACACACTCACACATACAAAAAGGTTGGCCAGGAAATTAGACATCTTATCTGTGAGCTTGCTAAATAAGGACCAATAACCTAGGTCTGCAGTAGTCTGTGTGATAACTGCTCTTACAAAATGAAATTTTGACTTTTTCACAGCTTAGCTACAAGTAGACACTATCAGTAAAAATGCATTTCTGTGCAATATGATGGGAAGTAAAAGATTTCAACATCTGACAGGAGAAAATGAACAACTGATAAACAATCTTTGAAATGTTCTCCCATTGCAAGGCATGCTTTTGATGATGATTTACATTTTTATTATTGTTGACTCTCAGGATGGGGCTGATGGTTGGCTAAACATACAATAACTGAAAGAACAAACCACATAAAATGCAAACCAAATCAAAAGAACACCATGACTGGCATCATCTGCTTTAAAAGCTTTTGCTCATTTTCATCTTCATTTAAGTATTCAGTAAATGTAACAGGAGCTCAGCACATTGTGAAAAATGGCAAAAAAAAATTATCGTCATAACTTTCTGATTCCAACATGGTAAATATTCCAATTCTGCTTCCACTTTTCTTCTCCCACTGAAGAATTAAATTCCAATTCCCAGTCCAAAGCACAATGAAAGAACTCATACTAACAAGGCTCCTGCAGAGTCAATATTCGATGCTACGCACTAATCTGGCATTGTAGCTGTGGGGAAAAACAGTGTACAACTTAGGAAAGAGGATCATGCTGAAATATCAATTTTCAAAAAAAACTGCTATTGAAAAAGCGTGTAACTTTGAACTCATCAAAATGTTTTTGTTTCTGCACTGAAGGATAATGAAAGAAACAGAGGCAAAATTGTTTGTTAATTCAGTTAATGTGTTCAGCTGAGTAAATAAATTGGAAGAAACAAAAGCATAAACAATGATTTGCTTTTGTGTTGCTGTTTTGAAAACAGTTCTTGAAAGGTTTGGTGGTTTCTTTACAATCACTTTTTCATTTAAATTAATTAAGATACTTATGATTTTTAAAGCAATGTTTTAAAAATTCATGCTTTTAAGATTAAAAAAATAATCAAAATCATTTTAGGTTAACCCAATGTTAATTTGACTAAATCCTCATTCCCTCTGTAAATTCCAATTAAAATTTTACATAATTGTTTCCTACCTGTTACTACTTAGTGCACAAATTAAACTGAAAATTTTATTAGCCACCCAGATTTATCTTTTAAATTGAATAAAGTGAATATAATAAAACTGGTTATAAATGAACACACCCTCTTATTCGTTTGTTAAGATTTTAATTATAAAAACTTAATGTTAAATAATCCAAAACAGAAAAGAATTAAAAAAACCCCCAAACCCCCAAAAAGTTGTATCAGAATTCTGTGATGTTATAATCACTCTGGAAACGCCTAGGACAAACCCAAAAAGTGCCTCTTTTATTTTTAGGTATCTGCAATTAAATACTGCTCATCATACTTTCGCGTTTTGTCTATAAATTTCATTCTTAGTCACACCTATTTATACTCATTAAATATATGAGATCAAGTTGTATCTTCCTATTTACAATGTTACATCATTTTAATCAGTGCTAAGAAGCACTGACATGTTATTCAGCTCCTAGAAGCAAGGACAGTGCTGCTACAGTTTGTCATATAAACAATTGGGATGATGGTCTAATACAGACTTGTACCATAATTCCATGGGAAAGGGAAAAATGGAGTAGTAGTCAAAGTGGAAAGAAAAAAATTAGGTAGTCTCCGTTTTACAACTATGACACTGTAGATTATAGCTTTCCAATAATTTTGAGATGTACAGATTTTATAGGCCAATTAGAAAATATTTCTTATTTTTATGTCCATTAGATAAAGTAGAAGTAATTTACTGATCTTTACAAATAAATTCAAACACAATTCTTGTTCAAAACTAATATTGACTTCAAGCAACAGAATTATCTCTATTCGTTGGTTTTTTATAATAAGTTATTAATATGTTACCTTGAGTCTTTCACCTCAGAAGTCACAACAGTTAAACTGTGTGTCTAACAGAACAACAGGAAAGGGTTCTGTGCCACATTTCTACTGAAAATGTCAGAACATAAGTTCAGAGCTGATTTCTCTTTAGAAACAGGTAACCAAGGAACTCAATTATTCAGTTTCTCTGCTAATGTTGCTTTATTTTTCATACACCCCCTCCCAGCCAATAGCTGAAAATCTGACTGACAATTTGCAGAAATGCATCAAGTGCAGCCTGGGGATAAAAACAGGCTAAGGACTCGCCAAAGATAAAGTGTGAAAACACAAATTCCACGTCTTAGCTTCAAGACCAGGCTGAATAGGGCACTGAGCAATCTCAGCCTACAGCAGGGCAGGAGGAACTAGGTATCTTTAAGGTCTCTTCTAACCCAAGCCACTCTGTAATTCTATGATTCTGTGATTCTATTTTTAGTCTAAGTTTGGGTGGCAAAGCTATTGACTGGCTTCAGCAACCGTTTTCTAACGGGTAATAATTGGGTAGAAGAGAATATCTGCGGTGCTAATGTGCAAGTATAATGAGGCAGGACTCTTAAGGTGAAATGAATGAACAAGCTCTAGTCAAATGTTTTGCAATGAATCCACTGAAAGTCTGGTAAATGTACAACAATACATGGTTAGAAAACTTCTATTTGAAAGAAATCAAATGACTTGAAATCAGAAGTTGTATAAAGAAAAGGAGTCTGCAGATTTGCAATATGGGTCTTAAATATTTTTTATATTAAATGAAAGCAAGCAAAGTCAGGACTGCAAGGTAAAGGTGACAGGATCATGGATATCATTTTGCTGTAAATAAAATGTTCTGTTAATAAAGTCAAGGCTCAGTATCCTTTCCTGAAACAAATATTATTCCCTTGTGTTTGGATGTTGTAACGCTAAACAAAAGGGCTGCAATTTGATCTCTGACCATGCTGCGAAGTAAGATTTTCTTGTGCTCACATTATTTAGTGCTAGTACTTTCTAGAGCAGATGTGTTGTGGAGGGAGCTAATTGTAGCAGTCAAAATACAGCCAGGCTAAAAGCTAACAATTAAGCAGTCTGGACAATCAAGGATTCAGTGCTTAAGCTCACTCCCTAGATCTCTTTTATTTAGCAGAATTTATGGCCTGTTACACTGAGGCTTTGCTATGTAACAAAGGAGAAACGTGCCTTGAAAATGCAGCTAAGAAGTCATTGAAGTTGTATTTTTATGAGTTCATACAATGGAAAATGGACATGCTTTCACTCTCTCACAAATCAGACTGTGGCAAACTGAACATATGTAGGTGTTTTGTTTGAACTGCAAAGAATGCACGCGGATGAAAACATAAGTTTTCACTCAGAAAAAGTCTGTATTTCAGTACCTCTTTGTTGAACAAAGTTTAAAACCCCCATTTTTATTAATCACAGATAAAAAGGTGCCAGATGCAGATCCTCATGTCAGAAAAACTAGATGGCAGACATTCTAGATACAGGGGAGAAAACTGCATAATCTAAGTTCAGTATTCAGATAGGGCTAAACTTACAGTGTAGAACTAAATATTTTCCTAAAAATTCTTAGCATAGAAGAGGTACGTGGGAGGCTGGCTTTGACCAGAACAACACTCTAAGATAACCTCTTGAAATAAGCCTTTGCTATACAAGTTTATTTTTTTAAAAATTCCTCCATTTGAACAGTACTAAATCTTTGCTCTTGATATAAGTCATTGGTTGCAGGAAGTTTGACTCATGCTTGTTGAGAAAAAAATTATCAACTACATTGGCCAGCTGAATTTCTAATTCCATATATGTGTCCTTAACGTGACCCAAGATGTGATTGGTTAGATTTCATATATGCTCACTTCCATAGGTATCTCCTACTAAGATGATCAATAATATATACCCTTCTACCACAAGGCATATCCTGTGACCTCCTGCAGCGCATTCAGAACTTTTCTGTGCTCAGAGGCATTGCCCATTAGTTTAATAGTAATTTTCTGAGTGTTGAACTGGTTAGAAATATGTTCAGTTGAAAAAAATGTGGGAAAAGATTAGTCCCATGTTTTTTGCAAAATGACTTAGAATACAGCACTCATTTTCTGGGGGAAAAAAAGAAAGAGAGAGAGAGGAAGAAGAGAAGAAAGAAAGAAAGAGAGAAAGAAAGAGAGAAAGAAAGAAAGAAAGAGAGAAAGAAAGAAAGAAAGAAAGAAAGAAAGAAAGAAAGAAAGAAGAGAAGAAGAAGAAGAAGGAAGGAAGGAAGGAAGGAAGGAAGAAGGAAGGAAGGAAGGAAGGAAGGAAAAGAGAGAAAGAAAGAAAGAAAGAAAGAAAGAAAGAAAGAAAGAAAGAAAGAAAGAAAGAAAAAGAAAGAAAGAAAGAAAGAAAGAAAGAAAGAAAGAAAAAAAGAAAGAAAGAGAATTAAAAGAAAGAAAAAGGGAGAGAAAGAAAAGGAAAGGAAGTTCAAATATAATGTAGCTTTGGCAAAATAAATATCTACTTTTCCTAGGTTATGAAGAGCTGAAATGCTGCTACTGCTGGTGATAACTTTAACAATTGTTTGAGGCATTTTAGCTCTATCTGGAGGTCTCCAGTGGTGAGCCTTTTTTTCTGTGTACAACAAATACATTACATTGCCAATCTCCTTTTGTCTGACTGCCAAGGTCATGGTCAAGAAACAGACTGAGTTTTTCGACTTTGTTAATCTAGGGTGTCTGGAGTTTTTCAGGAAATGCAGGAAATTCTAGGTGCCTAGTAAAAAGCAAGTCATTTGTATAACAGTGGGCAACAGTATCAAGTGTTCTGCACCTGTTTTACACTCCAGGACTGTAATTTTTGCAAAGTAAACAGTAGATCTCAGGGTCAGATTACAAATTCTAGTAGGCTGTTTGCTAGATTGCCGCTTTGTTTAACCTTTACACTTTCATTTAGAAAGGAGAAAGTATCATTGTCACACCAAGAGGGCAGTTAAAGAGTTTTAATTAACTGTGGAGGTAATTAGACCTCCCAGTTTAACAATTATCAGACAATTCTTTTCTCCTCTAAATCCTTTAAAGTTGCCCAGTCCTTTATTAGAAATAAAATCCATTTTACAAATACTCTGTTAAAAAGAAAAATGGATAAAAGACTATACAGAAAGAAAAGCTGATTCCACTATGAAATTATCTATTTCCTCTTTTTGATTTAATAACAAGTCAAAATCTATCAGCTTCTCATCCACCATTCCCTGCCAAAGTCCAATTCTAATCCAATTGCTCCTTTTATTAACCTGCCCTCCCTTCAGTCTCCTGAGCCTCTGCTCTGTTTGGCCCATTGTTTTATTCACACATATGACAAAGGTGAAAGAAAAACCTCCCTCTCCTTCTTTCCAATAAAGTTTGCTGTTTACAACTGTAGTTTAAATAATTACTTGAAATCCCTGATCCAGCTCTCTCTCTCCCCCTGTGGAAGACAAGATCGCTTGTCATGAGGGACATTGCTTATCACTTCTGATTCTCAACTTGATTTTTCAAGATGTAGATATACTTCAAAAAGCAAGTAATAGCAATCTTATTCCCAGAGTCAATGAAGGAATCCTCAACATTGACTCTCCTGAACACAACACATAACTATGAATGTAGATACATTAATATATACATGTAGCCCCTTTAAAAAAGAAAAATGCAAAGTAATACGGAACTGTATTCAATGGTTCTTTTCTTTTGCTGGCATGAATCATTACAGCTTCACCTGAGTTAAATGTACAACAGGTGTGAGCTCTGGGATTATCTCTTGTATCATTCTGCCAAAACCTAGTTCCCATATACCTATATTCCAATACACAGCCTCTTCTGAACACAGTTCCTGCTATGCTGACGGTTCATTTGTATGCATATAAAACTATGGTTTACTCTTAATGCCCTCCATGTGAAGCTCACAAATTTTAAGAAAATGATTAAGTAAATTTCTCACTAGTACAGAATTGGATGCGACAGATGAAGATGTGACTTGAACAGGTCACAAAAACACTGACAGAGGGGTGACAGTGACAGATTGGAAAGCTGAACCCCAGGTCTGTACATATACTGCGTGTTTCTTTCCTCAAAAAAAATTTTGTAACATTGACGTATTCCAAAATCACGGAATTTTAAATAAAAATATGAGAATTCAGCTTGTTGGTGACAAACAAATTAACATTTTAATTGGAAGTTGATAGGATAACCAAAAATAGGAAAAATTTAAAGAAAAGAAGGAGGAATCTATAAAACATAAGGAGCTGAATGGGCTTAAATGGTGACAGGATATAGCCAAGAACATAATTTGGCCAGGAGAAATTTTGGTTGACTTATTGTGTGAAGTAAAAATGAAAACACAAGACCAACATCCAACATCAGCTTAGAAGTCTGAGGTGCTGTCATAAACCTCTCGAGATTTGTTCTCATTATTTTAACCACCCCCACCAAAACTATAGTGCAGTTCTAAGCCTTGTGAATCCCAGTTGCTTATCATTTGTTCTACACATAATAAATCCTTATTTGAAATATGCATCATATAATGGAGTAGTAAATATTTCCAATTAGCTTTAGTGTCACAGTCCTCAAAAACTGATGCATTTATGTTAATATAACAGCATACATGGAACATTTTATCATGCATTAGAGATTTTAATCAGGTAATCTGCACAGCATCTGGAAACCTAAGCAGAGGCAAAGTCTGCTATAACAAAGGCACTGTAACAGTTCACCTTCAGTGAAGAACAATAATGCATTATTAAATTCACTTTCCTGCTCAGTGGTTACACTTAGCTGACCACAGCAAATTTGCTCTCTGCCTGGTCTTCACAAGTTGGCAGAAAAATAGATTCTGTCACATTTAACGGGTTCTGAAAATGACAGGATGCCTCTCTTGGTTTAACTATAAACCATAATCTTTCAGAAGTAAATATAATTACAAATGCCTTTTGTCACGTAGTTCTTAGGAAGGATATTAAATGTGGGTTATTAGAGTAGTAGATCTCACTATGTACTTGAGTATCATTAGAAGCCAGAATTGATATTGCACTACAGCAACTTCAAAAAAGAATCAGATTTCTATCTTTCTTTGATCCTAAATGATATCATAATTCTTAGAAAACAAAGATACAGGCATCAAATTCCTTGGGTATGGTCAAACTGTTATCAAGAGATACTACTACTTAAATGAACATCAAAGAAAAACCTATGTTACCTTTTGTCCAAAATACTCTTTTAATCTTATTCTGCATCTAATTAGAAATTTGTTTTGTTTTATATACATTTGATTGAAGGAAGCTTTAGGAAAACTGCCTTAGACTCAGGATTCAGTGATAAAGAATTATTGATTAGGAATTTAATTAGCAAAAGTCAGCTTAGTTATACACAACAGAACCCGATCCCTTTAGGTTTCCAAGGAATTTTATCAAGCTGCAAGCATGGTAACAATCTGCTCCATATGATGATATTAACTTTCAGGTAGAGGTCTTCAAAAAGCACTGTATACCACTTAAATCTTGGTGAAGTGCAATTTAGGTCCCAGTTAAGATGTCTTAAAGATTTTTTATTAGGTTTGTGTAGGTAACTAGTTTAGCAATTACAAGACACTTTTTTTTCTTGTAAGCCCTTTAGTTCAGCAGTTTTCTTAGAAATAGCTCTAAAGTGGGAAGTTTGAAGACCCACTAAAAGACAGGCTTGGGTTCTGGAATATCTCTGTGGCTTTTTATTACTTATTTAGACACAAAAAAAAAAGTTTAAGTAACTCCTCAGAAGGAACATAGGTTTTACAATGAGACTGTACTCAAAACTCAAACTCACTTAACACAGTCATTGTTCACCAAAGTGGAATTGCCACCTGATGCTAGGTAGTCTGTCCTTAACATTAGGTGCCTTGACTGAAAATCCTGTAAATTGAGAAAAGATGTAAAAAGCATAAAAGATTTGGATCTTAACTCCACCCTTTTTGTGAATAGCAGCACCACACTTCAGGCAGGAATGCAACTGAAGCTTTCCTGGACACTGAATAAATATTTCTGGGAGTCCTGATCACTCTCTAGCAGAGAAATACTTATGTTCATCTTTTAAATGATTAAACAGAAGTTCACAGAACCATAGAATGGTTGTGAGAGATCCTTAAAGATCATGTAGTTCCAACCCCTGCCAAGGGCAGGAACACCTTTCACTAGACCGAGTTGCTCAAAGACCCATCCAACCTGGCCTTGAATACTTCCAGGAATGAGGCATCCACAACTTCTCTGGATAACCTCTTCCAGTGTCTCACCATCCTCATAATAAGAAATTTCTTCCTTATGGCCAATTTAAACCTCTTTAAAACCACTGTTCCTTTCCTGTAGGTACAGCTCTTGGTGAAAAGTCTCTCTCTGTTTTTCTTTTATTCTCTGTATAAGCACTGAAAGGCCACAACAAAGTGTCCTTGGAGACATTGCTTCTCCAGGCTGAAAAACTTTATGATAAAACCCACTCCCTGATTGGTTTTCTATCAAGAACAAAGCAATATCGAATGAACATGAACCTACTGCTTGCTTATCTGGGCACCCTGCAAAGCATCTGGAGTCTTAAATTCAAACCACTGTTTATTACCTATTGACACCAAAATATTCAGTACACCAGGGACTGGACTTCAATCCTTCCAAAATGATGGACTAAGCACCATGTTACACCCACAGCCACGCTCACGGCCATTTACACAGCTGTACAAAGAGAGTGAAGGATTAAGGCTGCCCACACTACTTGCTTCTTAAACTCAGTATTTTCCTTTATTTTGAGCTACTCTAACACTCTCCATGACAGACATTCCCAAGTGCTTGCCCAAAGTATTTTCAAATATTGCAGTTTGCACACTCTTGAATAAAACATCCCACTGGTTTGAATAGGAGAGCAGTTGGGCAATCTGTCCAATGACTGCAAATGTTTGCAGGATTAAAAACTATGCCTACTGTGGGAAAAAAAAAAAAGTCTTGCCTAGATCTTGGAAATCCTCCCAAAATCAGAAGGGACTTATTGCAGGGACTCTAGCATTCATCCACTGTTTAGGATCTTCAGCACCTGCAGCAACATCTAGATAATCTCATATTTTACCTACCTAGCCTTCTATACGGGTAAAAGAGTCATGACAGTTTGAATTTTTGCTGGCAAATCTAGTTTAAGGACTTGTTCTCTGTACATCTGTTGGAAAAACATCAGGAATGCTAATATCATGCCCTAGAACATCTAGCTTCTAAAAACTATAGACTCCTAAAGAAGGATTCCTAAGTCCTTTTATAGTTCACCTTAACTATACAACTAAAGAACAATTAATTTTTTTCATCATAAACATGTGCAGAACCCCTCAAAGGAAAATTTCTAAGTACCAGCAAGTAGTGATCAGCAAATGTATTTTAAAACACAAGAGCAGTAGCCGAGACAACCTAAATGAAAGTAAGGGGTAGCAACTCATTAAACAGGGCTAACTCAATTGTGGGTGATCATTTGACCATATCCCAGATTTAATTATATTAACTTTATTATCTGGTTTT
>NC_063214.1:70334677-70399677 GCF_020740725.1 Corvus hawaiiensis
AAATTTTAATGTACTTTTATAATTTCTGAGTCTCTCAGGCTGAGTGAAAAGATACACCAAGAGTGTAGAAAGGTTATCTTAGTGATACTGGCTTTATCAAACCTTTAATTTAGCAGATCTTAGTATATTATCTGTCATAGGTCACAAATTTGACTACTATCTTTTAAGGGTTTGAGAAGTCCTAGGTGATGTAGAAAGCATAAAGTCAGTATATTAAGGTTTTAAAAACTAATCTATTAAGATTTAATAGATAAAATTTAAGATGTGAAATGAGAATGTAGACTTAAAGTGTGTTAACTGTAAATGTATTGGCATATAGAAACCTATCAAGGTATATTAATATTCTTCTTGTTACATGAAAATGCAATATTCAGTAAAATAAATATATTGTATAAGTATCTCTGTGTGTATGTATGCATACAAAAATGAACAGATAAAATACTTTTACACAAGGAGCTGGGCAGCAGAACTGTGAACGAAAATTTCTCTGTATGTTAACTGGTAAGTACTCTCCTTAAAAGAGGGCTTTCTCAGAGAACTAACTAAAACCATAGCACAGACCAGAAACAGAATTTAAGCGAAGTTCTGGATCACTTGTTTGCTGACTTGCTAGAGTAGCAAAACATCTTTGCAAGATTCTCTTCAGGTAGAAGAGAATTTTGTTGATCCTAAAACTTCCTATGAGTCTTTGATATTTATAAAAACACATTCATATGTGTTTCTATATTTGTTAATATAGATGCTATATTTACATTGTGCACATATTTTAAGAGAATTTACTGCTGATAATGCCAAATGAATATCTAACTATACAGGACGACATACTTACCACTAGTTCCCTTTTTGATGCATGAATGCTAACAGGAAAATCCAATTCTAACTTTAGAATATTTAAATTATTTTCCATTTTATACTGAGGATACTTTGAAATTTTAATATTCTCTTTTATAAAAGCCAAAGGTCTAAGACTGATCTTGTCTCTACAAGGGTACCTAAAATAAAGAGAAAGAAAAAATCTGGAACTTTTCAAGATGTGGATTTGATAAAGTTATACCTTAATTGCTGCTGTCAAGAAGCAGTAATTGTTGATTATCTGAAAATTACTTGTGGAATTTCCATTAATATCATAGTGTAAAGCTCTTCTGAAAGAAATACTTTGACTTCTTTTGTGAACATGGTGAATATTTTATATTTTGCTATAGAAAACAGCATGCATATTTTCAGCAAGAGAGTGTCCTTCCCACAACACCTCAAATAACATATTCAATTTAAAATGTAAGTATGACATTCAGGCTTCATTTGCTGTTGGTGTCGATCTAAAAAAAATATAAATTGATGGAGACAGAAAATTCCAATCTGATGCCCTAAGGCCAGATCCAATAAAACACTTAAGCATCTAAATTTGGTGTTAAAGCAACTAACTTTTCAGTGGCTATCCCCCATAAGGGAATCTTGAGCTGAAGTGAGAGGGGTCTTATATTCCTTTATAGAGTACAGAGTAGGTATTGTTAGGCAGGTACCAGTTAGGGAGTGCTACACACAGCCACTGCCTCCAACATCACCCCAAAAAATCATATGCAGCTCCCTGGAGCTAGTAAGTAGACAAACACTGCCAGTAGGACCGAGCTACAAATTACACCTTGCAAACCCAATACAACCTGAGTCCAGGTCGTAAGGGTAATGGGATGATGTTAAAATATACTTCCCTCTTTTGCAAAAAGCACAGTGATTAAGGATACTGCTCAGGATGTGTCACAGGTTCAATTCTCTCTTTTGCCTAGAGGCATTAGACTCCACATCTCCAAGGAGGGTGTGTTGGACTTTTACGCCATTGGTGTCGTAAGTTAGCAAGGCATAGTCCCGGAAGTGATGTTCTTGCAAAGGGGTGCCTACAGCTCCTCTACGACCTGACAGAACCTATCAGCTGGCCAGTTTGAATATGGACAATTTTTTAAGCCACTTAAAATTGTAACCACCTCTGTGATCCACATTTAAGAATAGACAAACCCTGGGCAGAGCTCTGTCTTGTTTCCGGTGCTGGGACAGGTGGCTGCGGGGCCCGTGTAGGGGCCAGCGGGCCTGGCTCAGGCCACCTGGCCATCCTGGAGCTGATGGGTCCTGTTCCACCCACGGACCCCCCCCTCCCCCACTCCCCCAGCCCTGCTGTGGGCAGACGGAGCAGCTCGGCTTCCCCTCTCCAGCACGGCCAAGATTCCGCTGAAGCTGCCCTGCTGTCCAGCAAAAGATCATGTGACCAACAGCGATAAGCGACATTCCAGCTGCAAGGCCTAGGTGAGATTAACCCTTTTAGTGCTGTGAGGGAGAAGAAAGAGGAGATGCTTAAAGCTGAAATTCTGTTGTAAAGCTATGATATATCAGAGTACCCCTTGTAATTTCATGAAGGTATGGGGGGGTGGAGCGTTCAACTTGTACTTGTGAGCAAAAGCACCTGTGCTGAGATAGGCAGATGCTGAAGCAGCTGTAATTTGATGAAACGTTTGAACAGGGAGAGATGGAAGCGATGAGGACTTTTGCTCCAAATGGAAAGGAGAAGACCTCAGTTCCTAGAGATGCTCCCAGAGACAGCCCTAGAGATGAAGATGAGGAGGACCCTTTGCTCCCAGGGAAGGAGAAGGACCTCTATTCTTAGAGATGAAATGCTCCCAGAGATGGGTGAAGAGAACTTTTATTTCTGAATGGCTCAACCTTAAAATTTTACCCCAGTAATTCAGGAGTGGACCCTCGAAAGCAGTTGTGGGAAAAGCTGCAAGTTGTGGGTGGGGGACTCTCACATGATGCGAGCAGAGAACCAACCCGGGTGGCTGTCTCGTTGTGAAAATGCTTTCATAGCATGGACAAGAGAGACTCCTCTTCCTAAATGAACCGAACAAGGCTATTATGGAGGTGGTAAACAGATTGAACATCTCAAGGGTTGTCTTTTTACACTGTCAGCGGGAGAAGGGAGAAAGGTGGGGGAGGAGAAGTGTTCTGAAGGTGTGGTATGATTTTATTTGTTTTTCTTTTCTTTTTCCTTATATTAGGTCTATTAATAAACTTCTTTATATTCTTTCAAGTTTGGTGCCTGCTTTGCTTTTCTCTGAATTCTTATCCCACAGAAGGTAAACAGTAATGAGTATTTTGGACCAAAGCACTACACTAAATTGGTGTTTCTGCCCGGTTAAACCGAACCCGCTACAATTGGTTATTTTGAACCCTCTTTTTTTGAAACACTTCAGAACAATGAGCAAAAAGAGGACCATGATTCAGGAGTCTGGTCTTTATGCTCTCCACTAGTTCCTCTTTCCTAAGCTATATCCACACTTAACAGATTACATTACTGAAGAGCTGAACGAGTTTTCAGCTCCATAAAAAACACCAAAAATATGTTTCGCACAACTTCAGACTGGGAGGTCTGCAGAACATCATATGTAAGCTGAGCAGGATAAGTGACGAAATATACCTCAACAAACTGAGGGACTATCTAGTGCAAACTCTTTGTGTCACAGAAACTTAACTTTACCTGAAAAGACTTTAAGTCTTAACATAGAAAACTGAATGGATCTTTTCTAATATGACTCTGATACTTCACGTGAGCTCTTTTTGTTAAATCTGACCTAATAAAACCAAATGTGCATCATCAAATAGTCCATAATTACAGATTACAAAATTACACACTTTGGTTTTGGCTGTCAAGCACTTGAACTAACGTTGTGGACTTGAACTTGCCTCTTACTTCCCAGGACCACTTGCAGTTCCTACAGCCTGCTTTCAGTAAAATTGGAAAAGCTGCTACCTTTTAATAAGCAAAAACCCTTGGAAATCTAGGGTAATAGACCTCCTGTCATACAGATAATGACATCTTGAGTTATGCATGAACTGTGAGGTAGAAATTCTCTGCAGTATCTCCTGCAGTCCTCCCTAGCGCAGAACAGGAACATGGCTGGACCACAACATAACCTTAGCAAACCTAAGTTTTCTGCTTATGGAACTCAGGGAATGAGTGGAACTTCAGATGTGTACATTGGACCTCGACCCCACATGAAGCTAGGATGCAGCCAAGCTGCACACCTGGATTAAGCAGCTGGAAAATGTCCCCAACACTCATGTTTCACACATGGTCATTGACAACAGAAACTCTTCCAGTTTCCCTGCAACAAATAATGACCCAGAGCCTGATGTAAACTTTCTGGTTTTAACAGATAGATCCATAGAATCTCATTTGATTGTTGATGTCATAATAACAACCTGACTCCATGGAAGGTAAGGTCACTCAGAACTCCGCATACCAGAACCTGAAAACAGATTTTGAAGAGAGTCTAAAGACAAATAAAAGCAAAAAACCAAACAAAACTGCACAGGAGCTTTACTGGTAGCTTAAACCACTCCAATAAAATAAACTCATTTTTGTCATTAATAATAATTCTTCCTGAATTTTGAATAGAAATACATATGATCTTTGCAAGACTTATTCAGTTTGCCAATGCCAATGAACTGTTTCTAAGTGTCTTACACCATGTCCTATGGACTGGGTAAATTAGCTCCTTTGTACTATGTTTCTAACAGGTAAATGGCATTTTCTCTCCTATACCCAGCTCAGAGATCAGGTCAAACAAATGATTAGCCCCTCTGACATTCAGAATTTGGTATGTTGATCAGTTGCCTCTGTTATAACTTTGTTCCCCCTTTAAATTATCTGTTGACTGTAAATAAATTTTCCCTGATCTCAGATCACTTCAGAGATTTTTCATCTTTTCATTTTTTTAATGGACGAGGAGACAGGTAGAGAAAAGACAGGGCCTTCTTTACTAGTCAGGATTTCCTAGGTTCTGCCAGCTGCAAGTAAAAGCCATTTTAGTTGCAGCTGGTAGGTATCTGCCAACAAAAGTGGCTTAGAAGAAAACACATTAATTTTTAAATGCTTCATGATACTTATTTAGAACTTCTGATAGCCTTTCTCTCTCTCTCTTTCTTTCTTTTCTTTCTTTCTTTCCTTCTTTCTTTCTTTCTTTCTTTCTTTCTTTTTCTTTTGAATCAGCTGATGAAGGTGATGGGGTTTCAACAGTAAAAGTGCCACCTACATGTGTGTGTTTGAATATTTAAATATGGTCGCAGTCTGACTGATTTGCAGGGTAAAACAGTTTAGAAATCTGATTGCAAGCTCGCACTGACAAAAGTAGATAATTACTATCTCCACAAATATCTGTAAGTCAAATCACTTGTTTTAATACAGATTAGATTAGTACTAAAGTTACAAGATTGATATGAGAGACATGATAAATGTAGTCATGACAGAAAACAATTTTTAATTTAGTAACCCCTATCAATCTAGATAGCCCATGAATATTTACCATTAATTCAGTAGGCTGGAACAGAGTGGGGGAAAAAGAACAAAAAAAAAAGAAAGGATGTTTGACCTAAACAAGGACTGAGAAAAAAAGATAATTCTCAGCAGTTTTACTGAGAACAGATCTTGCAAAAACTGGCAAAATACATTTGGGATCTCATAGTAAAAAATAAAAAAAAACCTTTAAAAAAACTGAATGACATGCAAAAGTAGTTGCAATTCTTAATATCTACTTCTCTTTGCAGAATTTACCAGTCAGATTACACTGAAATAAATAACTTCAAAGGCTGAAATAAAATCATTTATGGAAATTCAAAACAAACATATTTGATCACATCATACTTCACAGCAGGGATACAATTTGCAGAGGCTGAGTGAGGGCATAGTGTAAGCAAAAACAGGTTGTGTGTGCAATGAACCAAGCAAAATGGTTTATATAAAAGAAATGTTGTTTCCATTAATTTTTCTGGTAATCTTATTAAAAACACCACCTGTCCTGAATAGAATTGTCCAGGTTTTAATTCTTTTCATATCTCAGTGTTCAAACACAAGACAGAGGAGGCATCATCTTATAGCTATTAAAGTATGTCACAAAATGTCTTATTCTGAAATCTTCATAACTACAGCAGTTTCTCCAAGCTCTGTTTTAATGTCTGGTTATTACATCTTTTACTTTTTCTCACATTGTGCTCAAAGAACTGATTTTTCTGATAAGCTTAAAGAGTATTTTTTTCAAAGCATGCATTGCATTTTCAGCTTCTCTTTAAACAAAATGTTTACAGTCTATAAGACTTAAAATTCACATATTAAGCAAATAAAACATAAATGCACCTTTCAAAATTCCACCACCATCCTACCAAAATCCCCTGTAAGAGCCCTGAAGAGGAACTTGACTTTGAATACCAGCCGAGATGAAATGGTGTCATAATCAGCGTAAGTGCATGTGGACTATTCACCTAGATCAAACACTTTGGTCATATACTCAATTAAATTTAAATCCCATTATATAATGTATACCAGCCTCATTTTATGCAATTCCCTAATTTAATGGCTTGGTATTAGCCTTTTTCTTTTTTGCACACATGGACTAATTTTCACGGTGCTCAGTCCCTCTGGGAAGTAGGTCATTAAAGTCAACTGGACGGAGACAGAAACTTAACACCTAAACAGTGTTGCAGAAGGGTCAGAGTCACAATAATAATGTAAAACAGTTTTTCACTCATCCTACTTTGAAATATTTATGAAATCTCTCCCTCAGATATATCTATGATTCATTAATCTTGGAGATTATAAAGTAGAAGAATAATGAAAGCTATCATCCTGTTACAATTTAATTTGTGAAACTGAAAAAAAATAAATCAACAAAACAAAAATCCCAATTAAAAAATTAAAAATCACAATTATAATAATATTTAGCTACCAAGACAACATCTGTTTTACACTGAAGCAGTAGAATCATAATATTCATATTACCTTTCTCAATGTGTATTCTTTTTGTCTCATGTCCCACATCATGACCAGCCAGATCACCCTCCTTAGGTCCAGGCAGGACATTAGGTGACAAACCCATCAGCATTTGATTCATAGATAGCCCGTTCTGATGGACCGCTGCTAGACACAAGTGCAGGCAGAAAGAAATCAGCTGTCATATTAACAGTACACTTTTTTACTTATTTTACATAGTGTTCCTCTTAATTATGCAAGAATTCTAAAAATCACAAAGTTACTTAATTAGTGCCATCAGGATCCACATAGAGGGAAAGTTTATTCCTGTTACTTCTACTTTAAAGCAATTAATTTTAAAAGAAAGTTCAGTAACTTTGGATAAAGTTGGATATTTGCAAATATGTTCTTGCTTATTTAACAAGAATTGAAATGCAAAACAAAGCAAACAAGAAAAGCATTAAAGGTTCTACATAACATAACTTACTGATCTATTTTCTTTTTAGTTAGTTGTACAAAAACTCTTGAGTACCAGCATTCCCAATATGCAGCCCCTAATAAATTCCTTAAATGAAGCATTGTGGCCTTTCAGATGATATACAATGTTTTCCCATATATACTGTGCAACAGGAGAATTGCTTATTTGCTCATCAGACAGGTTGAAAAGCTCTGTCCAACAGTTTTCAAAGAGACCGTCATGAGTCTCAAACACACCTCAGAATCTCATATTAGCTAGTTTATATTTCTATGCTGAAAAATTGTATTTCCAAAAGGTTTATGCCATTTTTAGTAAAGTTGGTTGGTTTGTTTTTAATATGGAACCCATATGCCTGTAGTAGTCATCTTATTCTGGCTAGCACCACAAAAGATGTACTTAAGGATCAGGTGTAATGTTAACAAATCAGATCGGACAGAAAAAAATTATCTTATAAATAAACAAGTTACTGAAGTGATCCACTACTTAAGGAACTCTGTTATGTTCACATGGAAGAAAAAAATGTGCAAAGGTCTCACTCCTCTCTGTAGAGTAAGCTGAACAGTACAATTTCTTTTTTTGTTAAGAAAAAAGTCATTCCTTAGCAAAAGCAATGGATATGTCTCAATTTAGATTTTTGGGGTGTGTGGTTTTGTTTTTTTTTTTTCAGAGAACAATAGAAAAGGCCTTCATTAGTTGTAAACAAATATACTATTCAATCAATTAAGAAAAAATTAAACATCTACATTTGTGAGGGGTTTTTTGAGACCTTCACTTACGAAGTCTGCAGTGGGTTGATCCTGGCTGGACACCACGTGCCCACCAAAGATACTCCATCACTCCCCCTGCTCAACTGGACAATGGAAAGAAAATATAATGAAAGGCTTGTGGGTCAAGCCTGGGGAAATAGATAGGTCACAGTATATGGGATGCCAATTTAATCTGCACTCCGAATTGTCCAAGTGATAAGAAAACAGAATTTTCAGCTTGTCATAGTCAGGCCTCATTTCTTTTCTTTGGTAAGTCATTTTTCATCACACACTAACGAAAGATCTCTCATCTGAAGGTCAATGAAGAGTCAGCTTCCTGAGTCGGCAGAGAACCTGAAAAGAAGCAGCCTAAAGGACATGTGTTGCATCTAATCAATATGGCCCCCTATTTCATACAGCTATTTCATGGCCTTCTATGTGTATGCCAAATCCTCCAGTTTCTACTGACAAATTCCACTGTGGAAAGATGATTTAAAAGCACAAAAACCCGCAACCGAGCAGTATTAAAGGGAATGGACAAGTGTAATATGAATTTAAGTACATATCTGTAAAACAGTATGCATTTAAAACATTAATTTCCATTGCTGCACTGGAATACCACAGAATTCAGAGTTTTTGCCATGTAATTTACATCCTGTATATGGAACCTTGATAAAAACGGCATCACTCTGGCACACCACGGTTTAATTTCACTCTGTCCCGTGTGAGCTATGAGGTGATAATATTTCTATTATATTTCTCACCATTACAAAATTTTGTATTTAAAAAATGTATAAAGTATGCACATTTTTAATTTATTTAACCCAATTCTTCTCTTTACCAAGCAATTCTACCATGTAAAATATTGCTTATGAAGTCAGATTCAATTTAGAAATCAAAACAGAGTAACCAGATTAAATAAAATTCAATTTCTTTTAAAAATGTTTACACTATATGTTCAGTTCTAAAACTAATCTAGCAAATTGCTTCCCGCCTGCAATTCTGTATTTCATTGCTCATATCTTTATGTTTAATATGACACGATGGCAGTTTATATCAGTACCTGTTAATGTAGCATCAGATATTATGATACTGTAAACTGGGGAACATAATGTTGGGAGATAGTTATTGCAGCTGAACTTCTGAACATGATACATATGAGATCTATTTAAGACGAGGGCATTTTGATTAGATAAACAAGCTGCACCTAATCAAATTTAAAGTGGTGAGAAGGAGAAGAATGGGACCTACGGATTCTGTCTGAAGAGCTCTCGGTCCGTGCAGGAGAGCTGGACACACTGCTGCTTCGATGAGAGGATGGATGGCTGCCAGGTCTTCGGCCCTCTTCAAGGGAAGGAGCAGGAGAAGGGCTGTCTGGAACACGTTCCTAGACCACACAAAAAGTCATTGCGAAAGAATGGCAATGTTAAACCAAGCCTCTGCTTCCAAACATCACTTCCCTAAACTGAATCTCCCTCCTAAATTACAACCAATTCATTTGCCTGTTGAGGTTTCCAGGATTTGCAGAGCATTCTCAAAGGAAACTTGGCAACTTTAGGACACTAGACCTTACATTTCAGTATGCAGTGTGAGCACTGCTCATCCTATTAGGCTTTTAACTGCCTTCTGGACTACTTTGAAAATAAGAGGTTTGTTCTGCTTTTGTTTTTCATTCTTATTTTCCTCACTCGTATCATCATGCTGTTGAATTGGAAATACACATTTTGGCTTACAGACATTAGCCTTATGGGATGAGGAATTATGTATTTCTGTAAATAAATATTAACCAGGCCCTGTTGTTTTATCTCATGTTGACTTTTACTCCACATTTTAATTTCAAAGATGCTTCTTGAGCAATGAGATCTTATGGAACTGTTAAGGATCATAAAGACAATGTAGCTTCTTTATATATAAACCTATACCAGTAACATGACTCATGTAAGTCCAAATGTCTACTTTTACCATGGAACACAAACTTGGAATGAATCACATTTTTGGGATGAATGTGCCCATATCACTTCAAAATGGGGAAAACCACCCTTCACATTTTTCTGTCCAGGGAAAGGCCTGGCAGGGTAGCCAAGAGGAGCTATGATGCACTTCAAGACGTTCCTTGGTTTTGAAAACCAGAGTGTAAGGACTGTGATGGTTTGAATTGCACATTTGTTAGATGAGAATTGTTAGTATGTAGCAGATAGATATATCTGATATTTACCCAAAAGTTCAACAGAAACAATTGCCAAAGGGAGCTGAGTGCAGAATAGTTCTTTCTAGAAAATTCTCTATCCTTCCCTGCACTTTCCTTTTTACTGCTAAAAGTTCTCAAGACTCATTGCTAAAATATGTGAGAATGAGGTTGGTTTAGACAAATAGTAATAGATATTTAAAAAATCCTATGGAGGAAATCTGTTGGAAGGATGGAAAATGTTAAACTAGCATTTTTTTGCTTGTTTTTCTCTTTTTGATAATTGAAAACCTGACTTTATAATGAAAAAAACAATGAGTCCAAACCACCAATCAACAAACAACTGCACACATTCAACTCACTGAAAGGTTTTGGTAATGAATTAATACAGCTAGTATGTGTTTAGTAACATAAAAGAAAACTTGCTGTTGTAAAAGCATAACATTTTCTTGAAAAGAGTAGTACATTACTCACACAGCAAAGTTCTTTTGGAGCAGTCATTATTTTATTATGCACAGTCACAAGATAAGTATTTATTTCTCTGAATGCATTCCTAAGAAATTTTGCAACATGCTCATCTACAGTAATCAACAGATTTGTTCCAGGTAAGTTTCATAAAAAAAAAATCTACTGAACTTGAGATTCTGATTGCAAAGGGATTCAATGGGCATATTGATGGAGTGGAAGGAGATTTTTGAGAGCAATGTTTCAAGACATTTAAGTGGATTTCACTTTAATAGTCTTAGGTTTTTAAGTCAAAAACATTGATGAGGATAGCTTAACTTCATCATAGCTCTAGGCTTATTATGACTTTGATTGTGTTTATATGTCCATGAACCGGGTATTCAAGAGGAGGATTATAATGCAGATGTTTTCAGAATGTAGAAGATTTATTTCTTTAGATTTAGGAGGATTTAAGCATGCACAGTGTACAGATTTGATATAAATTGGAACACAGTATATTTAATCATTCATTTAATATATAATTTCACTGTTTGGCATACAATGTATTGTTCTTAGAAGGGTTTCATTAAAATGAAATCCAGTGAGCACATAAGATTTGAATACAGAGCTGCAGAGTAAATTAATTTATTTAAACAGCTTAATTTGTTTATCCTATTTATTTATGTGTGCTTTTACAGCACGTATTATGAGATGGAGCGAGCAAAAGGAATGCACAGGACAACGAAATATAATTACTGTACAAACAAAACAGATAATGAGTTTTATTCTCATATAATATGACATAGACAAAATCCATGAGAAAACTATATATCTTGGCTTTATAAATTCATTTGTAAGATACCCTTTAATTCCAATAAAACATGGGATTGAACTACACAGAAATGCAAAATAAACCAATTTAGTACCCTAACTATTTTTTTATATCCTTGCTTCATTATTCCACGATCAGCAATCTAGTCTATAGCAATTTTTTGTCTTCAACAAATACACTGCAATAATAAATGGAAATGCTACTACTAATAAATTGAAATATTCTGTAGCTCTAAAAAAGTGATAGTGATAAACTAACAGTGCTGGAATATCAATATATCTTCCTTACCAGAGATTTTGTTTAGAAAAAATTAACTTGGTTTGGGGCAAAATATTAACTTCACTTTAGACTCCACTTTAAAATTTTTCAAAAAAGGAAATGTTCAAAAATGTGTTCATTAAATAATGCAAATCAGAGCTATTTTGTCACTTCTGCAGCATGCCACTTTTGTACAAGTTACTTCACATGAACAGCAAAGTAGTAGAATTTACTTCCTTATAATCCTGGCAACAGAAATCACCTAGGATTCTGTCCACTGCCTAGTATTTTTCCTAAAACTTGCCTACTTCCAGGAGTAGATATTTCTAGAGAATCTGGAGTATAACTCTCTTGCTATTTTTTTCCTCCATTTTTTGCTTCCCTATTTCTTCCTACATATACTCACAAGTAAAAAGCAAAATGGATAATTTAGGTAATGTGCAGCAATTTAACATATGGTCGACCAACATTTCAAAATTGGTAAGACTCTCAGTTAGGTATCAGAACCAGAGGCTTCACTAAGTAATGGGCAACAAGCTCATAGGGGCCAAATTTGAAGCATTCCTTATCTTGGCGCTCTTTACAATTTGATTCAAATCATGCATCCTAAGCATTTCAGAATCTGACATTTACCTCCTCCAAAAATATTCCTACCACAAGGAAATTTTCGCTCTAGGGAACTGTAATGACCTCTCTTGTACTCTTACTCCACTGACAAGTTACACATGTCCATTTCATAAATAACAGACTTGTTGCTGTGACACTGGGTATTTTACTTTATGCTGTAAAAAACAGGTAAATGATTTTAACTGTCAGAGATTTTAACACAGGAGATTGAAGTTATCTCTAGAATTGAAATCACACCAGTTTTGAATATGCATTCTTCCAATACCCAAAGCGGGCTTGCATACACAGTCTTCACCTCCTGCCTATTTCTCTCCTACAGGTATTTAGTCCCAGCTTTTTACTTTGTTCTAGTTTACTTCGCCATAAGACTCATCTCTTGGGTTTAGTCATCCTTTAATTTTAGTCATGGAATGAGCTCTAGACATGCAATTAATTCTTGCTATAGAGATATATAATTTTTTTAAACTAATCAGTTGTATTTGTGCTCTTCAGTATTGAACAAACTCCTTTAAGGATGTTTATGCTTTAAGTCATTGAAGTGCGGAGGTTAAAGTAATTTGTTTTCAAAGTCATACTTTTCATAGTTTAGGTAACTTATGGAAAGGTTTGCTTTGGTTTAAAAGCCATCTAGCTCCAACCCACCAGCCACAGGCAAGGGCACTATCCACTAGAGCAGGTTGCTCAGAGCCTCATCCAGCCTGGCCTTGAACACCGCCAGGTATGAGGCATCCAGAGTTCCCTGGACAACCTAACTTCATGCTAGGGAGAGTATATAAGACACAAATTGTTTCATACAGTTGATAATCATGATTATCATCATTATCATCTTTTAATCAGGAGTGTGAGAGACTGGACTAGTTAATGACTCAAACAACTGACCACTTGACCACACAGGTGCAGAGGGTGCACACCCATCACCGGAGGCTACAGCTGGGTGTTGAACAAGATAAGGGAAGAGGCTGGTAGGAGGCAAATTTTGCCTGTGGGCTAGTGCTTTTTATCATGTCTATGCCCTTTTCAAAATGGCTCAGGCATGAAAACACCCCTCTGGGAAAGTACTGGAATATTCACACATAGTCCGAAGGTATTCACCCATTCTGATGGGCCATAATTGGGTCAACTGTGCTGACATGAGTGGCAGCTGTGGCATCCTGGGAAGTGTCATGGATCATGAAAGACTCCTGAAGTGTCCTGTGATCCACAGCCTTACACCATTCAGTGTGAAACTCCCCACCTCAGGAGAGGAACCTGGGCATTCCCACCTGAACCTGAGCATATATAACCTGTGGAACTTTGGTGTTTTGTGGGCCTTTCCTACTCCTGACAGATCAAGACAGCCACCACCACTTCAGCCAACAGACACTGAAATGGCAACAATCACGTCGTGTTGTGAGATCCATGCACGGATGTCTTTCTATTCCTGTCCAAAGTTTTTTTAAAAAAAAAATTTAATATAGCTTTTATATTGCTACATTACTACAGATAATAATAAACAAAATGGTTTAATACGTGCTCCTCACACATTGCAACCAAATTGTTCCAAAATAAACCCTACATGTGTATATTTACAAACACCAATCATTCAGTATTGTTTCGCTCTAATCTGCCCCAAGGAATCAATTACCAAGACTGCGTTACCCTTGCCTCTTGGGGTGGGTTGTAGCAAGGACTAGTATATATTCTTTCTAACCTTTGTAGGAAGACACCTGTCTTCTAAGCCTTTTTGCTGGTAGAATTATAAAAATTGCTTTTAAAAGTGATCAAAACACACATTTCTTTCTTCGGTTCCTTACTGATTTATTTTGAACTTGTGTGAGATGTATTCCAGGAATAACTTTCTTGCAAAATGTCACATTTAATTTGACATTGCTTTAGCTGAATAAGTGAAAGAAATTAGTTACTTGAGTATCTTTCATATTTTGTGCAAACAGAATGTTTTGCTCTTACAGTTTTGCTTTTTCATTACGCTTTAATAAAAGACACTATGACATTCTAAATTAACATTTAGACTTAGAAATTGCAAAATTAACTGGACTAATAGTTATTTCCTAACTTCCTCAGTCACTTCTATATGTGTGTTATCAAACTGACTGAATGCTATAAAATTGTATTTCTATTTCCTTATCTTCATACTATCACTGGCTTGCTAAAGATCTTGCTAACTTCACACTGATGCACATGACATCTTTCTCACCTTGTTCTTACAGATCCACTTCTAATCCCAATCAAAATTCAGGAGTTCAAATGTTTTGTACTGTCATTAACTGCACTATTATTTTAAATCTTGAACGTCTTTCTTATGAAGAAAATAATCCATGGTATTTACATAAGACATTTTCTCTCTGTGTGAATACCTTGAACTTATTTATCTGTTGGAGCAATTGAAGTTAATTTGATTTCCATTATACTTTTTACTTCTACAATTTTTCATTGTACCTACGTTGCTGTTCCCATCACAATAATACTGACAACGGAAAATGAAGAAAAGAGATCAACAGACAAAAAGACTGAATTGGCTTGACTTTTAGTGCCTTGGTTTCTACGTGTATTTACAGCAGGAGTTAACTGACAGGAAGCCAAACAGGAGACTTTCAAGTAATTCTTTAACAGTACTTCCACAACAAGAGATCTAATCCTTTGAAATCATGAGCAGTAGGTAAAGTACGGCAACCTAGTGTGTTGGGTTGACCCTGAGTTGATGGACAGTCTTTAAGACCAATTACGCTTCTCACAATTTACATATTTAAACCGCACCGAAAGGCGGGACTTCCCCTTTTTGGTCGGAGCTCGCCTGCTGGAAGGTGGGGGGGCTCCGAGCCTCCCGGCCCCGCTGGGCCGGGCCGGGGCCACTGCCCCTTTCCCCCTTTCCTATCGCTGCGGCACGGACCCTGGGTCACTGAGGGGGACTGTCCCAGAGCCGCAGGCAGCTAAAGCCAGCCATGGACTGCTCACAGCTAAACCCATCCAGCGCGGCTTCTGGGGACAGGCGGGTCCCTCTCCTCTCCATGCGGAGCCGGCGGAGCCAGCGGGAGCCGGCAGAGCCTCCTGTCTGCAGCCAGCACACTCCGTGCTGAACTGAAGAGGACACCACGCAGCCAGCAGCACAGAGGGAGCGAGGCTTTCCCCACCGTAAAGCCCGAACAAGAACACCCTTCAACATGGCGGCTTCAGAGTCAGAGAGAAAGAGAAGTGAGTCACGTGAGACGGAGCTGAGCATGGCGACGGGAGAAAAGAGGCCGGTGCCGCGATTCTGGCGCGCAGCTTAAAAGAAACCTTCTTGCATGCCGTGGTAAGAAACTGTAATACCACAAACTGTTTGTCTCTTTAATCCATTTGAAGAACATGGGGGGGGGGGTGGAGAATCAACGTGTGCCTATGAAGTTTGTGAAGAGTGCCTATGCCAGGCTATATAGAAGTAGTAAGAGGCTGTTAGAGACTTGTGGCGAAGAAAAGCCTCTGTGTGCAGGCCAAAATAACTTATCCTTAAAAAGATGAATAACCCCATGTGATGGCCCATGTTCTGTAGTGTGAAAGAACTGTGAAATTCTTCATGGGAGAGATGTTCTACCCATAGCAGACTGTTTGTTTCCGGGCGGGTCTGCTATTGGTGGCAGTTTGGGAACCACGTGCAACTGAAGGAAAACCCTTTTTTCCTTAAGCATAAGAGAGAGACTTTTCAAGAACTGCAACACTGACTAACATCCCATGTTCTGTTATCCCTTGTGTGAGCTGGATAAAAGGAGAGAAGTGCTGGAAAGAGGGGGGGGGGGGGTGGAATTTACTTTAATTTTGCTTTGTTGTTTTCTCTTTACTTTTAATTCTGTTAGTAATAAAGCTCTTTCATTGTACTGCAACTGTTTAAGGTTTGTGGCCTGCTTTGCTTTTCTCCTAATTCTTATCTCACAGAAGGAAAATAAGTAAATAATGAATATTTTGAATCAAAACCACTACATTTAATTGGTGTTTCTGCCCGGTTTCAAACTCAACCCACTACATTTATGGTGGAGAATGCGGGCAATTAATGAGCGCTGTGAGATGAAGATTAATTAAGAGAAAATAATAAGCAAAGCAAGTAGAAAGTTATAAAATTAAGTAGAATAATAGAAGAAATTTGCTTTGTAGTAGTGGTAAAAATTCTAGGGGTGGAGGTTTATGTAATTTGTTTTCTTTTAGCTCTGGTTTTGCTATTTTAAGTAACTTTTGGATATGTAAATTTTAAGAAGCGAGGGGTGGAATGTGTTGGGTTGACCCTGAGTTGATGGACAGTCTTTAAGACCAATTACGCTTCTCACAATTTACATATTTAAACCGCACCGAAAGGCGGGACTTCCCCTTTTTGGTCGGAGCTCGCCTGCTGGAAGGTGGGGGGGCTCCGAGCCTCCCGGCCCCGCTGGGCCGGGCCGGGGCCACTGCCCCTTTCCCCCTTTCCCAACGCTGCGGCACGGACCCTGGGTCACTGAGGGGGACTGTCCCAGAGCCGCAGGCAGCTAAAACCAGCCATGGACTGCTCACAGCTAAACCCATCCAGCGCGGCTTCTGGGGACAGGCGGGTCCCTCTCCTCTCCATGCGGAGCCGGCGGAGCCAGCGGGAGCCGGCAGAGCCTCCTGTCTGCAGCCAGCACACTCCGTGCTGAACTGAAGAGGACACCACGCAGCCAGCAGCACAGAGGGAGCGAGGCTTTCCCCACCGTAAAGCCCGAACAAGAACACCCTTCAACATGGTGGCGTCAGAGTCAGAGAGAAAGAGAAGTGAGTCACGTGGGACGGAGCTGAGCATGGCGACGGGAGAAAAGAGGCCGGTGCCGCGATTCTGGCGCGCAGCTTAAAAGAAACCTTCTTGCATGCCGTGGTAAGAAACTGTAATACCACAAACTGTTTGTCTCTTTAATCCATTTGAAGAACATGGGGGGGGGGGGTGGAGAATCAACGTGTGCCTATGAAGTTTGTGAAGAGTGCCTATGCCAGGCTATATAGAAGTAGTAAGAGGCTGTTAGAGACTTGTGGCGAAGAAAAGCCTCTGTGTGCAGGCCAAAATAACTTATCCTTAAAAAGATGAATAACCCCATGTGATGGCCCATGTTCTGTAGTGTGAAAGAACTGTGAAATTCTTCATGGGAGAGATGTTCTACCCATAGCAGACTGTTTGTTTCCGGGCGGGTCTGCTATTGGTGGCAGTTTGGGAACCACGTGCAACTGAAGGAAAACCCTTTTTTCCTTAAGCATAAGAGAGAGACTTTTCAAGAACTGCAACACTGACTAACATCCCATGTTCTGTTATCCCTTGTGTGAGCTGGATAAAAGGAGAGAAGTGCTGGAAAGAGGGGGGGGGGGGGGGTGGAATTTACTTTAATTTTGCTTTGTTGTTTTCTCTTTACTTTTAATTCTGTTAGTAATAAAGCTCTTTCATTGTACTGCAACTGTTTAAGGTTTGTGGCCTGCTTTGCTTTTCTCCTAATTCTTATCTCACAGAAGGAAAATAAGTAAATAATGAATATTTTGAATCAAAACCACTACATTTAATTGGTGTTTCTGCCCGGTTTCAAACTCAACCCCCTACACCTAGTTAGGAAGTGAGTGTCAATGGATTGGGCCATTACAGAGATTAAGAAAAAGCAAGCAAACAAACAAACAAAGTAGATCCCTATCAACAGAAGAAAGCTTGGTTTTACCTTCTCAACGAATATTTGTTCTAACAAGATATCCTTCTAAGGTATACCAAAAGCTCCATGCAACATGCAAATATAGAGCTCTGTTGAAATTGAATTAGTAACTTCTTATTGGCAAACTGGACACACTTTTCGATTTTTTTTAAGCTTTTTTCTCCTCTTTTGAAAATCTAGTCTTACTTGAAAATAAGCTGAAGAAGCACCACTAGGAATTCACCCCTCAAAGTAAATCCAAACCACACATCCAGCCAAACACCAAGAATTCATCTGACTAGATGTCATTGTCTGTATTACAAATGTCTGCATCATAACTAGTCACCCTAGGCTCATCTGTCACCCATACATTTGTTTCCAAGGTACAACTCACCTCACTCTAAAGTAACTATGTCAAATAGATCCAACGTATTATGCCCTAGAAATCAGCAAAATGAATCTCATCCCTTGTGCCTGGCCCCATGGCCATTTTGCACCAAGTTAATCTCACACTACATACATAGTTCCCTGTTACACATGTGAACACGCCATTTTCCAAACATAAAGTTTGTACTACCTTCTCTGTGTCGTGTAGATACCTATTTTACATACCACAAATTAATTCATATGAGCATATGGCTGCTATTAGCTTCAAACTGCACCTCAGAAACATGCATAATAAAAGAAGTAATAGGATCCCATATTATTAAAAAAAAAGACATTATTCCAAGTTATAGCCTACCATATTTAGTTAACATCCTCTAAGGTCATTATATAAAAACTGTATTAAAAGCTAAAATAAATAATATTAATCATATAGATAGAACTAATTAATGAGGTGGAACACAGTGTCCTCTAATATAAAGATGGTTAAGCCATAATAAAGAAGGTCAACTATACTTTGACCTAAGATCTACTCATTCTAAATTAAAAAAAAAAAAGAAGTATGTATATATGTAAGTTATTCTAATGTGGAGATTTTCTCTGTTAAGTTCAAGTCCCTACAAATAAGATATCATATTCTCTGCAGCCATGATAGAAGAAAATTGTTATTTGATTTACATTATACTTCAAACTTTATAAGTATATTCCAATTTGCATGTTTGGTTGCTCAACATGTAAAAGTAGATGTTTTTAGGAGCTGATAGTCCTATTTTTATTCTAAAATATTTATTGCAGACCAATTACATTTTATTATTTAAATGCTCTAAATCAAATTTCTCCTCACATAGAGAAGAAAATCATACTTTATGTATCAGATAAAGAGGAAATTAAAGTAGCTTCCCTCTTCTCGCACTTTTACACATTCAAGAAAATCACTTTAAAGTAATGTTAAAATTTCTATTTTGAATGAATAATGCACAAATGTCTCTAAAAATAGTAGGTTATCTGAAAATTCAGGTGTTTTTCAGGTTAGGTATAAAAAAGGGTGTTTCTGCCAATTTGGAATACAATCAATTTTGTTCTCATTCCTGTTGCAGTGGGGATCCTGCAACACACATATATCAAACCAGGAGTCCCGTGGAAAGGAAATATATATGGACGGATTCTTGCTAGCTGTTTCAGAGATGTTTATTTCTCCAGCCGCATGGCCGGGGCTCTGCCCAGGAACTGTTCCAGTCACCGGACCAAGGGTCCTTCTGCCCGCGCAGGGAACACAAACCAACCAATGGGAACGAGGCTGAGCAGGGGCAGGGAAGCCCCGTGTCTGTGCCCTCAGGGCCCCTCTCCCAGGGCTACACGGCGGGGGAGGGACCCCAACACATTCCTTGTCTGTAAAATGAGTATACGATATCCAGCTTCACAGGAATGCTGCCACTGTCTGCATAATGCTTTTCCTGTAAGGCACAAAAGTGTCCATAGAAAACTTTTGCCTTCAACACCGGATTCAAGATTCAGATCAGTGAATTGAACTTTCTCATTTTCCTCTTAGAGTCTGTTTCCTTTCAGGTATGCTCCCTGAAATTGCTCACCACCGGTCTGACATTAGACATTAGAATGTACTCTGTTCAGCCATTTCTGTATGGCAGTGACATATTTATTCTCTTTGGCTATTACTTGGACTTTTTTGGGAAATAGTCACAGAAACACAAGAGTCTGAGTGGGAAGCTACCCAGAAGGATCATCAAGTCCAACTCTTGAGTGAATGGCCCATATGGGGATTGAACCCATGACCTTGGTGTTATTAGCACCAGGCTCTGACCAACTGAGCTCATCTATTATAGGCAAAAAAAAAAAAAAAGGAACATTACATTACATCACATCAACAGGAGCACACATATTGCCAATGAAAAGTGAAAAAGTGAATGAATGCTAACATAAAATTTCATGTCAGAAGAGTCCTATAAACAGTTATTCTAAAAAATAAAATCTGTCAGCAGCTACCTTTGTTAAAAAAGTTAACAGTAAATTTCTGCTATTGGATCACAGGAATATATCTATATATATATAAATAGATACAAAAAAGTTATAAACTAGTGTAACACAACCAGTGCTGTGATATATGTAAGGGAATTAGCAAAGTTTAGTCTGACGTATTCATTATGCAATGGAAAACTACTGTGCCCCTGCTGTCTCCACTTTTTCAGCTGGAGGTATTGGTTTCTTCTGTTTTATTCTTAATTCTTTCTATAAGTAATAGTCACATATGGATAAATTGCAATTTTTGATTCTGGAATGCTACTGCTCTGTTCTGTGTTTTACAATGTAATTTCAAGTTGCTATTAATAAAAGGTATGTCCTTTGTATTTTCATATATCTTTCTGCTGAGTGAAAAAAATTGATGTAGTGAAACTGCTAACAAGCTGAGCCTTTGAAACCATGGGCAGGTGATGAAAGCCACTTCATGTCTAAAGCATCCCTAGGTCACAGCTGTCACACTCACTGCAATTCATTGTTGTCACAATCTGCTGTCCCGGCTTGTTGTTGCTCTCCTCTTATTCATCCAGCTCATATATCTAAACATTCCATTACAAAAAGACATCTAATGTTCGTCTCATGTTCGAAAGGGCACAACACTCTTCTGAAATATAATTCTGAAGATTTTAGAGCTCAGAGTTCACTGCCAAATCTAAGGTGTTGCTTTGTAAGGCTTCCCTTGTAATTTTGTCTTTGTCTCATCTCCTGAACATAGCAGTATAAAATGTTTAGTTAGTACATGATCTCAGCTTTATTCCAACTTCTTATCATGAAGAAATGAAATATTACCCAGTAATAGAAAGGCATTTGAAGCTTTGTGAGTTTAAAGATAACAGCACTAGCTGTGAACTCGGCGAATTGGAAGGAAAGGTCAGCAAGTCATCTACTATGGCACTGTTCACAAAGGCAATTCTTCTATCCAATGAACCTGGTTGTTCATGATCTGAAGACTGATTTTCTATTACTCAATTTTGTTCTTTGTTACTTAATTAGATATGGTTACTATCAATTTACTTTTCAGAGTAGAAATTTCTCACAGGCCTTCTAACTTTCAAGCAGTTTACACTGGTAAACATGCTGTACTTTAATTTCAAATCTATGCTGTCATTTCAGGTTACAACTACAAACGCTGAGATAAGTGATTCAAAAACTTTTCAAGGCAATTTGTGGAAACATTGATACTAAGGAAAAAATATTTCAGTAAAATTAGGGTTAAAAAAATGAGTCAAACCGTAACGAAAACAAAACCAAGACACCTGAAAATGTAGCACTAAAAGACTGGAAGCTATAATTCTAATAACAAACAGTTTCATGAAAGAGAGCAACTGCACTATTTATCCATTCCCGTAAAAATAAAGAAAAAGGAGGTTTGACCTTCTCACTTACATTTATTCTTGAAGATATTTATTTTGATTGTAGTATAAGTTATTATTCATAAACATTACATTGCCAGCACAAGGTTCAAGAAGTATGCTGATTACAGTTTCTTGCTCAACTATACAGTGCATATAATTCAATGGACATTGAAATCACAGCCTCTGACTATGCCTAGAGAAGAACAGGTAAATTGCCAGTGGCATTATGTCCATCCCCATGGGAAGAAAATCCCCTAACAATGACCTCATGCTTTTAAGTTGCTGGGGTTTATGTTTCAATCCAGCTCAGTATTAAAAAATAGGAACATAATTACTTGGCTGTGCTACCTCTATCCACATGATCATATCCATCTGCAATAGATAATAACAGAGGACATAAATCTAGATGAGTTGTACTATAATGGGGCTGAAGGAATGAGTAGGAAAGTCCTGCAAGAGTTAAGTTCCTTAGCCCTTATAGTACTCTTGAAATAACTATGTGCAGCAAGATCTTACATTTAGAAGTGAGTTTTGAGTGACAGATTAAAACTTGTGTTTATAGATTCACCTGTATTAGAAATGTATTGTGAGCAATATGTCACAGGCCTTGACTGAAGAAGTAACAGCAGCACTTCAGTAATGTCTCCATCATGTTCTACATAAATGACCTAAAATCCTTAACTTATCAGTGCAAACTTCAAAAAATATGTGTATTTCATCCTCAGATGTGCACATTTTCTAAAGCAAACTGAGGTTAATTTGGTCATTTAAAAACATTTCATTGAAATCCACACATTTTTAAATTATGGTTATGTACAAACCAGATGGGAACATGAAACTTGCACAGGATGTTATGCCAGGAGTTATGCAAAAGTTGGCAGCTACAATGAATATTTAATTAGCATGAACATGAGAGCTGAATTTTCAAAAATGACAGAGATACATACTGTAGATTATTAACAAACAAATGCTTAAATAAGCAAGATTTTGGAAAGAAATTATGATTTTCCAGTTACAATGTGCTGATAGAATGTTTCAGAGAGCCTAAATTGCCAGGTACTTTCCAGGTCTTCACCTAGATTATAAGGAACCTATCTCTGCTAGAGAAAGTAGATGAGCTACAAAAATGAACTTGTTAAGAAGTAAAGGACCTCCAGGATAAGGAAAATTTTCTGGCATGGGACTGCCTATGGTTAAAATAATATACGCAGTTACATGATGACAGTGTCTCCCTTTCAGAGTCCAATAGTTTTAAACCAACTAGACAGGTTTAGACCACATGAGCCAAAAGTACTTCTCAGTTAAGTGCTTCCTGGGTCCAGCTATGTTTCCATAATGTGGTTACATCTGTGAACAGAGCAGGACCTGCTTTCCACAAAAGGAAACCATTTTTACATGGCCTATGAGGTATGTTATACTCAAATGTACCAGATTTTGGTAACTGGAGACAAAGATCGGGGTCACACTGGAGTATGCTCACAAAGACATATTTAAATGTAGACCATGGTAACTTAGGCAATTTTAATAGCTACAACTAGCTTGTAAATCAACTTTACAAGCTAGAATTCAGCTTGTCAAAGTTTAGAAACAGACGGTTACCAATGAAGGTCAAATTTTATACTCTTATATATGAAATCAAAGAGGTCACAGAAAATGAAAGGAGGGAAAATAGCATGAAAATAGTGAAAACAAAGTTTTGTTGGCACAGTAATTCATATATCAGCTGTCATTTAGCATGTGCTCCATCTCAATCTTCATTTTTTAGATACCTCTGTAGTACCAGTGGTCACTGTTCCAATTAAGAAAATAAATTTAGAATGAAATAAAGCACCACGTGTGTTTCAGAGAACATTAGTATCATGTAACTCTTACGAAATACCAATCAAGTAAAAATAGAAAAATAAAGGTGCAAAAATCACCATGTAATCAGACAGTTAGTTAGCAGCAGAGTGCTTATATTCCCAAGATATGGGCAAGACAGAAACTAGGACGGGATCTAGTCTTGTTCACATACCACGTAAATAAACAATTCTTCTCAAACCAGTATCTTAACTCCTCATGTCAACAAAGGCAAGAAAGGGATGGCACTGAAGGCCTCCAAAGAAGAGCCTACATTTGGAAGTGTAGCTGACTAAATTAGGCCATCAGATCACATTTTTCTACGTCAATAAAACCATAGATTTGTTGAGTTTTAACTGAACAGTTCTTAGCGATTCTGTGTTTTGTCAGGTTAAAGAAGAAAGGTGCACCAGTGTGTTGAATGTCTTAATAAAGTCAGACCTCTTCACTCTGCTTAAGTCATCATGAACTTCAAAACTTTCATAACTCCTGATTTGAAAGTGGAAGAGGTTCTAAGTTTACCTAATTTTTGTCAAAGGAATTGCATGAAAGGACAGATTTCCAACATAGCCCTGAAAAATCACATAAACTTGCCTTTGCATATCTAAGATACATTAGATAAAAAAATAACAGTTTGTGTACTTTCTGTTTCTCATTTATTAGAACTAAAGAAGGATAAGAGGCAAAATGTAGATATCTGAATAAAGATCAAATCATAGTTATCTAATGGTAACACAGAAATGTCTTTTAAAATGAAATGCCTTTAAAATGAAAACAGATTACCTTCAGTGAGAGGAAGAAAAGACTCTATGCCTCTGGTAAATGCCTCTATGAATTAATATAAGATTAATTTAATTAAAGGCCACAAACAAAACCTAAAACAGGTAGACAAGTTCAGGTATCAGATATTTTTGAGATATTCCTGTAATACTGGCCTGCAGATTACTGCAACTGTTCTGTTCTACTTCATTCTAATTTGTTCTGGAATTTGGCAAATTTAGGTTCTACAGGCAAAGTATCAAACCTTTCAGCTTTCTTTGGAAAACTTAGAGCATTTCAGTTCAAATGCTTAGATTTTAAATTTGGAAGAACAATCCCTTCTAATATAAGAAAAGAGTAATTTTTTCCTTGATATCTCAAGAAATATTGCCATTAGATTACAGGCTATGAAATACGAGCAATCACGAAGCTGTGTATGAGAATTCTTCAACTTGAGTGTTGCTTTAATACTGATTTAGAGAGAGGGAGGGAAAATGAGAAGGTAACAGCGGCCACCAGTAGTCTGTTGTGCTCCCAGAGTCACCATACTTAGTTCTCTTGTATTTACTGACTTTACGATTTACCTTAGAATATTTGACACCTATACACGTTTATAATATTTATGATGGTTGGGAGTGGGCTACAGTTTGGTGTTTTTTGGTTTGGTTTGTTCTGTAGTTACCTTAATAACAGATGTCTCCACTCTGGATGGAGGGCTCTGCACTTGTGCTGCTGCTGCCATGTTGGCGATGGTGCTGAGGTGGTTCATCTGGCTCATTGCCATCGTGACAGAGGCTGGAGGTAGGCTCACGGGAATCAGTGGGTGGGGCATCATCATAAAAGGAAGTTCCAACCCTGTTGGGGAGGAAAATAGGGAAATAGATTTATGCATCTTTTTTTAAGCACTATCTTCTGTATCTCCTGATGGACAGTATTCAAGTGATGGGTGACAAGATGGTTCACATTGCAGGAAAAAGCAGCTCTATGTCAGTTCTCTTCTGGGAGATGCATGGGTGACTCACTAGCAACCATGGAGGGTTTCTAGCCACAAGGAGAGGCTATTAGACCTCTTAGCTTGTTCATATCTGTGTAATGTGTAATATCATTGCTAAGCAATGGCTATTTATTATAGTTTTTGGTATCCGCTGCAAGGTGCCTTAGCAATGCGTCATTATGCCACTGATGCACAGGTTAGCAGTTATTTTAAGTATCATTTTTATTGCATATGTGTTTGTTCTTTACTGTCTCCACTTCCCCTGCTTAATACCTTAAAGGAAGTATTCCAGTATTCCGCACATCCTTGATTTTTTCATTGCCTATTTATATAAACACAAAAAAAAGACAGGAACTAGAAAACTGCAGATGTTAGTGCTGAAAGATGTCAACCCGTACCATTTGGCAGAAGGTGGTTCTGTTGAAGAGGGTTGAGAGGATGGCTAACTGGAACATTATGCTGTCCAGGCAAGTTGGGGCGGTTAACAGAGGCCTGTGATCCTTGGGTGGGGGGAGACTGAAGTTTTTCTTTATCCCAAGAACCATCACTGCTGCCTGTGGGGAATGAATATATATTATTTGGATGAATGAAGACTCCAAATTTTCAATTTCTGAATTTGGAAGCAAGGCCAGCATTCTAACCTTCTCTGCAAGTGGCAATTTCTTTTTATTTTCTTTTTTTAGTATGTGTGTTGGGGAAAGGACTTTAGGGTTGGGGTTTTTTCCCACCCTCTGAAAGAGGTATTAAGAAAAACTTCTTAAAGTTAAGAGCTAGCATGCAAACCTAAAAGTATTAGAGTCATGCTCATTCACATGAGTCTGTGTTTTGTGTATATTTTACACACACTTTTCCTATCCTTAGAAAGTAAAATTATATATGGCATTTCTTTAATGTGTGAGAGAATATTTTTGCCTGCAAAATGTCTAACAAAATAAAAAATCCTGTTATGCCAATTAAAACTTCAACTACAGTTATATTGTGTCCTGTATTTGCGAATAAATAAACATCATGTGAAGTAACTGAAAATTTAATTTATTGAGGGCAACAACATGCATGCATATGTGCTTGGCTGATTATTGTATTTTGTATATTTAATTTTTATTTCATATTATTAACATGTAAGGGATTACATTGATTCTTGCAGTCTTCTGCTAGTGGAACAGACTAACAGCAAAGAAGAATGTGGACAAACAAGTACTGAGATGAAAAATAATTCATTTATTTGAGAAACACCCTTTTTCACTATTGCAGACTTCCTCATAACAAATAACCATAGAATTAATTAAGATACAATTAAAGGACAATAAGATACACTGTATAAAGGACAATAACAATTAACATCTCATTATTAGTTTGTATATTTATATGAAATGAAAAGGTTAAAATCTCTGTACCTGACAAGCTGTATTATTCTCGGTGTGTACTTACGTATAATGCTGAGATTGAGTGTATGTATGTTCATGCATGCACAGTAATCTATATACTCACCGTATGAGTTTATTTACCATAAACAATCAATAAACAATGTTTGAATATATTAATAAATATGGATATATGCATGCATTCTCAGCAGTATTAATATATCCATCAGCAATATATGATTGCTTCCTTTTTCATGTAGAGCACAATTTCAACCTCCTGACTTTGAAAATGTCTACTATTTTCATGGGAGCATCTCTTGATAGGGACTTTAGCATAATGTAAGTCAAGACGTATTTGATCTATACTCAGCTTCTATTTAGCATTATGGATTATAGCAAAATGCATCTTTCTGCATGCTTTTCTACATACATCCTACTCCTTAATGAACAACAGGGCCTGAAAAACAACAGGAATGATACCACCTCCTTCTTACTTCAGTGGAAAGGGGATAAGCCCATTAGTCTTGACATATTTTACCATCATTTTCATTGGATGACAAAAGCACAGAAGTTGGTAGAATTCCAATTTAATTTCTCTAGATCTATTAAAAACCTGATTGTAAAAGCTGTACAACATAGTTTATAATGAAAAATACTCCATTATTGCCATGATTTTCTTTCCCTAGTTACTTCAGGAAGACAGTTAAGGCTCAATATAAATTCTAACTCATTAGCACAATACTGTCTCAATCCCAGTGTAAATTGTTCAGAAGCAGGTAATGGAAATTCAGTCCAAAGTCTCCTGCAATCAAACAAAGCAATTTTATGAAACAATGAAGAGAATCAATTATATGAGGTACTTTTATTATTTTACAAGAAATTTTCATAACCTTTATGCAGTGAACATACTTGAGCTGGTAAATACATTATTCGAATCTCATGACCTCTGACAAGTGAACAGGTTTTCTTGTATTTTGAGAACTGAGACACTCTCAAAAAGCATGAACATACTTTTAAACACATAGTGAAGCAGCTAAATCTTATCTGGAAAAATCTTTTTTTATTTTCCTTTGAATTTTATATTCTCTAATTTTCTGCTTTTTACCATCATGATGTACATATTTCACTCCCTAACATACAGCCCTACCCCACCCTCCTGTTTTGCTCTATCCCTTCCGAAGAGTTTATAGCAGCCCATTGCAGCACTCCATTTGTGGAAGTCATCCCAGTGTAGTCTTCATGCTGGCGACTACACCATAGTTTTCCTGCTGCACAATGGCTTCCAGCTCTTCCTGTCTGGTGGCCATGCCGTGTGCATTGCTGTAGATGCATTTCAATTGGCCTATTGATCCTACCATTGATCTTTTTGGGGGAGACAAGCCTTAATTCCTACATGACTATTGTCAGGTGCTTCCGCAATTTCTAACACATCAATAACCCGCTTTGCAGTCTTTGCCACCATATAGCTCTCCATCCCCTACCTCCAGTGAGATGGCAGAGCAAAGGACCTTGCTGAAACACTGTCCTTCAAACTCTGGTGTTCCTCTTCCAGACCTCTCTTATGAGCTTGATTTTATCCCTTTCCCCCTTTAAATCTAGGTTAAAGATCTTTCAGTGACCCCTACTAACTCCTGTTTCCCCTTCAAGCCGGGTGTACCATCTCAGATAGATATCGGAAGAATACAAATAATACATAAATATATATTAGTAATTATATGACTATTTGTTAGCACTATAAGGAAAATGTTTGCATTTTATAGGGTGCTGAATTCCCAGTAATGAGATATTTTCCCTATTTTTATCAGTAAGAACTTCTACAGTGCAGTTAATTTCATGTTACATGCTGGTGTTTGATATGGAGATGGAGTCAATTCTTCTGTGACCCTTCCTAACCTGGTCAACGAATTTTGCAAGGTCAGTCATAGTTTGCCAATTACGGCTCTGCTTACGTGGCTCAGAAATTAGAGCTTTTCTAAATCAGTACTCTTTTCTGCCTCAAAATTACAGTGTCTACTGTTTTAGCATGATATTGAACCCAATAATAAATTGGAAGAGAGAAGACAAGCTTGAGAAAGTGAAGTATCAAGGCTAGCATTTAGTGAAAGTGTTTTTATTACTTGTAGTCTGGAATCGTCTGTTAAGATTTGCTTATATGGAAAATGATTTATAGACAGAATCCAGTCTACAACATTAGAAACCACTTTCAAACTTCAGACCATTGAGCTCCTGAACACTTTAAGTGAACAGACACAGATACAAATATACAAAAGTCTTGGCCATCCACTGTGTTTTTCTTATGCTAGTTAAACAGAACACTTTTCCTCTTGGAGGAAACAGTTATTTTCATTAATGTCAAAGCAAAATAAGTGTTATTCCTTAGACACTATTCACTGTCTGCACAATGAAGTGCAACCTACCAGTTCTGTCACTTTTTACATTTGATTTTGATTTAATGCATACAATGGTTTCAAAGAGTATTAAAAATCTGTTGCCTTCTTCCTCTTCACTTGTTGCCCTGCTGGAGGCTTATGTTTTTCCAGTTTCCATCAGTGGTTGTCAAGTCTTTGTAATAGGATTAAAAGCTTGGACACCTGATATCCCTGGGTGCTGCAGTTCACCCTCATAAAAGCTGTTTGCTTTAAATTGAGAGAAAATCAGTTTTTAGTGGCATAATTAATTAAATTATGCAAAGTGTTCCAGATTCAGCATAACACTTTCTGAAGCAGCAATTGGAAGCTCTACATTGCATTCAAACAGCATTTCAATTGACGCTGCACTAGGCTGACCATAGAGTACCATTTTCAAGGCTTTCAAGCACAAGGGATCCAATTTTGAAATGCAAATGCTTAATGTTGAGTGCTCAAACCCCATACATATGTACTTGAATAGGCAATTTGGTAGCCAACTATGTATTTCATGTGTGATAGCGCTAATATAAGCACTCAAAAAATTGAAATGAAGCTCCAAATGTAAGTACACATGCTTAAAAACCAGGCTCAGATATCTCACATTTACTCATGATGGACAACCCGATGGAACAAGAATGACAATACTTTTTCACAGTTTAAAAGGCATAGTACAGAATCCATTGCTTTCCTCACCACCAACATTTCAGCACATATTTTCCATAATGTGAGTTACCTTCTCCCATAATCAGCAGTTACACAACAAACTATTATTTGTACACTGAAGTGGGTTTGTAAAAGCCTGATGCCTGGATTATTTGAATTCATTAGTAGCACAATTAGGTAGCTAAGGATGGTAATAATAAATTGAAACAATTCTGGACTTGAAGGTAAAACAGCCAAGAAAAAGAAAATGAAGCAGAAAACTAGTGTGCAATGTCAGCCTCACAAACGCTGATCTAAATGTACCAGGTTCGTTTTTATAATCATTACTCTTATTTGAAGACTCCTTTTCCTTTTTTCATTCTGACCCTATCAGGATTCAGGTTGCTTAAATTTCAGTTCCTACAATGTGAACTGAACAGTTTAGTTCCTGTGATAGTCAGCAGGGATCCAGCCAACAGGTTCTGGAGAACTGCTGAACTCACTCTGTGGGAGACAGACCTGTCTTTGGTCAGCTGAATCTGCATCTGCTGGTTCCACAGACTAGGATGACCCTTCTCTCAGACTCAGTTCAATAGCCTAAACACACAACACCTGAGGTGGCCAAAACAATTTGATTCAGGTCTTACAGGGTTGGTGACTACTACACAGTGCCTGCAGGAGACCCCAAGGCTATCTGGGGGTGTAGATCAGGCAGGATACTTGAGGGTATCTAAGCTAGTAGCATATATCTATGCCTGGGCAACAAAGTCAAACTTTTCATGATTATAGGTGGTTTTTAGAAATTAAAATTAGGCTATCTGCCAGGCCCTTGGGTCTTTCCCTTCCTTTCATGTGGAAAACTTGATATTTAATGGAATTCCAGAGAACACTACAAGCCTGTCTTTAGGCAAGTGAAGCCCAGCCCTGGCTCAGGGATAGTTTCAGGTACCATTATACACACAAGGAATATCACATAGCAAAACACAAGAGTCTGATTTCCTACTAACAACTCAAACCACATTTTTTTTTGTTGTTGTTGTGCTACTGATCTCCTTTTAGTCTCCTAATCTTTCTGTTATCTTCTGTGTTTGCTGAAACAATTTGTAACTCAGCAACAATTACCAAACAAAGCATCAGTATCAGCTGTGTTGGCTCATTTTTCTGAAGTGGACTATTAACGATCCAGGCTATTTATGTCCACTGGAAAATATGTATAATCAGCATGCTGAAAATTGGTAATCTTAGCCTCCTGACAGTGAGGGAACCATTTCATAAACTTCCCAAATCAAATACTGCTGCTTTAGTCTTTGAATTGTTATAAATTTGTGATATGATTTCTGTATAATTCAGTTCCTTAAAATCAACTGTACAATTTATCTGCAATGTATGAGTGTTGTGAGACTGTATAAAGGACACATATTTACAGATAAAGGCATTTTTCTCTCATCTCTATGTTACTGTTACATCATTAAAGGAAAAAAAAAAACCCTTTGTCATTTGTAAATAGTATCTGTCTAATATTATTGATACTTGGATTGCCACCTCTTCTGAGACCACAAAGTGATCAGGAGAAGAAGTACTACAACATAGAAAAATGAGTTTTCCAAGACTTCTCTGTAACCCTTTGTATTTGGCTTTCCATAAGGATTTTTCTTTTCTTTTCTACCCCCTCACAAAGTTTTGCATTGTTTTGGGGGTTTTTGGTTATATAATCCTGTTTATGCTCTTAAAGAGGCCTTGAGCAACATGGGCTCTTAATTAAAAATTTTCATAATTTTCTCTAAAATAGTAGGCTGATGGGTCTGGTATTTGTAGTTCTGCTTATTATCATGACAGCAGGAAATTTTAAAAAAAACCAAACAAGAAAACCCCAACAAAAAACAAAGAAATCACTATTCTCTGATAAACATTTTCCTACAGAAATATATAAAGAAGAAGCCAAAAGAACCTTTGGAATTACATATTATTTCTTCTTTGTTGACAACAGTAGCAATCTGAAAAACAGGTAGTAGTCTCAATCATGTAGACTGCTTCATTCACTGTACTAATTTTATTGCATACTTGTTTTGTGGCAATGGCAAAGAAATTATAACTGCACTTTGCACCGTAAGCCAAATTTGTACTCACTTTACTTTTCATATTTATGTTCTGATAATAAAAACTGTAGCAGAGACTGTTAATTCCAGGAAATAAGATTGAATTCTAAATGCTGAATACGAGAGTATAGGCCTAATCATTAATCAGGAAATACTGAATTTATGTAAGTTAGTAAGTGAAATAATTTTTTCACACTTACAATGAATCCCATAGAATATAGATATTTTATACTAATCCTTCATTATTTCACCAAAAAGATTAACACAGGAAAAGCTTTTTAAAATTCAATTTAATGAATAATGAAACTGTCCAAGACAACTGAAAGCTCAGCAACTCAGTTGCAGGCTGTGTGACATTTACCTAAAAACAGATTTTCCATTTGTCTCATTCTACTAGTATCTCACTTGCACTAATTTCATAGACAAAACCCAGTTTATTTGTATGGTTATATGATCTTGTAAGATAACAACGCAATTTTAAATATGCAAAAATAAATTTGGGACATCATCAAGAAACAAAAAGTCAGATGTGTTGTATGCACTGTGTTGAGGAAAATAAAAACTGGACCCCATTTTCCTGTACCCCTGGGTAAATAGGTTAACTTCAGACCAGAAAGCTAGAAGTACAGCTAGTCCTTTGACGCAGAGTTTTTAAAATATAAAGACTGATGAACCATTAGAAGTCAACCAAAAACCACGAAAAACTACATTTTCCTTATCTCTCAACACAATGAACATCACAAAGCATTTTGCAAACATCTCGATTACATTTGCATGTGCTTTTATACAAAAATTTCCCGTTTAGTAGACAATTAATGTATTACTATACATAGTCATTGCATGTAATTGTGGATACAAATATTTTCTGTTTGCTTAAGGAACAGGTAAGTTCCTTAACAGTGAATACACCTGGCTGACTTGTCTATAACAACATGTTTAGATCATTTTCTGAAAAATATGGGTTTAAGTTTTTCTATAGTAAGATCCTGTTACTTCAGTTTATAAAGAACGAAGTTATCCTCATTCAATTTGTTGCTCTGTATAATCAGTGTAACAGACTCAGTATAATCAGTTTCCTTTTTAATACAGTGGAAACTAAAATAGACAGGTCCAGAAACTTGTCCACAATGAGAGACGTAAGTTCGAGCTTCTGAGTGATTCATGCCTACGAGTAAGTGCCTAAGCTTTCCTGAAAATATGGATTTGGATGGGAATTCATGATAATACTATCTTCACTGGTCTGATACAGGCAATTTCTCAGTTGATATGGACCCTGATTTTTGATCCTTACTACCTCTAGTCATGCGTTTTACAGCCTCTAATTCTATATTAGCAGTGCTCAGAAACAAACAAAGTAAACCAAGGCAATATACCATGTATGTATTCAGTAGCTTGTCTTCCCCCTTTTCTTTATCTTTACTAAAAAAAATTCTCAAAAAGTTTTGAGAAATAGTAATCTTATTACTGCCCCTTTAACTCAAGAAGAAAAGTCCTGCAGATTTTCAGAATATCTAAGTATGGCTGACAGTTCTGTATAAACAATAAACTAAGAAAAACAAATACTAAACAATCCTCATAAATACACTGAAGTGCAAAAATTAATTGCATAGACAAAATGCATAAAGTGAGAATGCTAAGTTTCCTAATACCTTCTAGTAAATAGACTTAATTGTTAGTTTGTCCACACTTTCCCTCACCTGTTTCAGCTGTGTTGCAATATGAAAAAATAAGAGAAGCAAGATATATTAGGCTTGAAAGCACTGAAATTAAAAGCAAGAAGGCCTCTGTAAAATCATGTTCAATCTGTTCCAAAGAAGATGAACCAGGGATGAAAATGCAAAGCAGGGAGGTTGACATATTACATGTAATCATGTTTATTGATGATTTTTTTAAAAAATTGCTGAACTAAAGAGGAATATTTCAATTTCCAGCACAAATGCTGCACCAACTCTTAACGGTATGTGGGCTCTAAAAGATTGCACACAGAATGCCTTCTTGAACATCATTCTTCAGATTTTTACTCACTGAATTTTTTTAGTCGTTTTCTTAGGAAGAAAGGCTAAATTATCAAAAATCAGTCCTTATTAATCAACAGATTAATATCCAGTCTTAAGCAAAGTTGATCGCAAGGTCTCATAGCAATTACATCCCTATGCTCGCTGGGAAAACAACTGCAAGTTGGCTGCATGAAACCCCACCAGCTGCAGCAAGTTTCAGGCACTCTCCAGAGCACATGGCTGTGTTTCCCATTCAGGGAAAAGGAGATTTATATTTGCCCAGATATTGGCTTCATGAGCAGCATGGGGCTGGACACAGAGGTTTCCAAATCGATCCTGTGTCTCTTCCACACTTGAAAAACTGCATTGGAAAAGTCAGCAGGCTGCACAAGCACTGAGGCTCACAGATCCACTTCCCCCTCCTTTGGGAAGCAGGTGCTAACTCAAAGCTTTGTGAGGAATTTTCTTACTTTTGAGCTGCTTGTGAAGCTTTGATTCATGACCATTCTGATATAGTCTCTAATTTTTAGGTCTTATATAGTCTTTTTGTAAATTTGCAACATGTAATAGGCTTGGGTCTCAAAGGAATCATACTGTGCTTCTTTCGTTCAAGAGTAACACATACATTTTCTTGTGTTCGGCGCAGAGCGAGAATCGTTATTACATCTCAGCTGATATTCAGCATTTCCTTATGCTACAGTAACTTCGTTGTACACTTAAGCCTTTAGGTTTTTTTGCGTAGTTCCATGTCCCAAGACAGATGACTGTAACATTCCGTTACCTAAAGGAGGAAATCTTACCTAAGAGTTTATGGATCCTGAGTCCTGTTTCAGGACTGCTGAAACTGTTTCTGCACATGATTTATTGTTTTCTCAGGATGACAGTGAAAAAAGTGACAACTAGTATGACTAGTAATAACAGTAGTAGTAATAATATGTGACAGCTAGAGCAGGTGGACACTCCTGGCCCCAAAGGGCTTATAGCGTGAAAATACTGAAAGAAACAGTACATATACACAGACAACCAACTACAAGGAATTTCCCTCAGTAAGAAAGATCTACATATAATTGCATACCTGTTTTAATTGCTTCTCACAATTGCTGTTGTTTATGCCAAAAAGGATCATTTTCTCTGTGAGATTTACTCTACCAACATTCTCTATTTATGTATTGATACCCTACTCAGAACTGCTGCTGGTTTTTTTCTGACTTACAAAATGATCAAAGGTAAAATCTTCACACAAAGGCAGCTAAAAGTATGAAATTGGATTGAGGGTAGGAATGTGAAAGTGATACATCTTAAACAGCAAATTTCTCAAATATTTCTTTGGATTTTTGTGATCTGGGGGAAAGGAGGGTGTTATTACTTTCTAATTTATTTTTATATTTTTGTTTCTTTTTAAAATGGAAAGAAAGTTATTTAACACAAAATATTTATTTACTCCAAGAGATCTCTCAATCGTTGTTACCAATAACTATCTCCAGTGGCAAAAATTTTCACCTAATGTGAAGAGACAAAAGTGTCCAGCCAGTGTTTGACAAAAAAAGCCTATTGTCACTAAATGATAGCATGTTATGATAATTTATTCAATATTGGCTTTACAGTTGCCACTTTTTTTTTTCTGTAATAGTTCTAGGACAAGGAAGTTCACCTAAGCTATTATACCAAGATTTAGTACTCTGAACTTTACCAAGCCCACATGAATTTTATTCATTGTAGTCATTCCTGTGTCTTATATCAAACTGATTTGTGAAAAACGCACACACCTTTTAAGTGTACTTCAAACAATTTCTTTAACTGTGTCTTAGACAAAATTCCTAGAAAGGTATCTGCATCCAGATCTCATTTAGTAAAAATCAGAATGTTACATTCTTTCTATGAGCAGAAAAAGACATAAACACACATCTTACTATGCTTCCCAGCTCCATCAATCTTTCTTCATGATAAATAATTTATCTGATCAGAGATGAGGGGAGTTACATAACAGGAGAGAAAATAGGTAGCCAAAAAGTATTTTTTCTTCACCCTGCCTTGACTCAATTAGTGACAATGTTCTCCAGGTCAGAGCTGTGGGTACAAGTTTGAGAAAGATGACCTCTGTTCCAAAGTCTCTTGCAAGTCTGAACTGGTCTGAAAAAGTTTTGACCAGTGTATAACTGGTGGCTATTATGTAATAACAAGTTGGGCTAGATGCCTTCTCAGAAACCTTTGTTCAGTCCACTGCACACCCAATGGATAAAGATGTTTCTGTGTATTGAGTCCCTCAGACTTAAGCCCTACAAACAAGACGGTACCATCATACATTAGCAATTTACATTAATCAGCTCAGCGTAGAATGATAGAATCATAGAATGATTTGGGTTGGAAGGGACCTTAAAGATCATGTAGTTCCATGCCTCTGCCATGGTTGGGGGGCTTGTATTAGCTATTTGTAGGTTATCACTCATCCTAAGTTCCTCAAAACAAAAACACCTCAGCTGGAGATCTGGTTTCCACTATGATGGCCAAAAACCTGAAAGTTGCTTGAAATTTTTCTACTACTGGATCTAGTAAAACTAGAATTCGTTTTGTGCTGCTTAAAACAAACAAACAAACATGTTCATTTTAGATTAAAAACTGTTTAGGCTTAGACCTTGAACTAAAATATTGGACAAGGGCCAGAAGTTTTCCTGATGATTCAGGAAAATTTATGACATATTTTTTTCAAATTCTAAAAATTTTTTATTCTGATTTAAGATTTTTGTTTCTCTAAAATGAAAGTGAACATTTTGTCAGAAGCCTTGTTTTCCGAAACCATCTCTCTAGTGTACAGTCAATATAGATTTCCAACAAAAATAAAAAGCTGCATTTCTCGCTTTTAAATCATCAAGACATGAAAGCACAGACAAATCGCTAACAGGCAACAATTATCCCAGAAACCAAATCCTAGAATTCAAATTTGGCCTAGAGGCCAGAATAAGTTAGAGTGGTGTTCTCAGAAATGGAATTACAAGTAGAAGCACCTGACACTTGGCATACAGATTTGGCATGCAGCTTGCATGCCCCACAAGATACAGAATATATAATTCCACAATTACATTCTAAAACAGGAAAACATCTACAAATAATTTTAAAATATTTTTCCCTTTAAAAGGTTAAGACTGAAATACTGTTTCCATTGAAGTCAGTGAGACTTGATTAAGGACGAAATTTCATTCTGGTTGCTTTGATGTACCAGTCTGAACACAACAGCACGAAGATACACGTCCTAATTCAAAGTAGTGCCTAGGCATGTTAGCTCAGAGGATGTACAAATGCTAAAAACTGGCTAAAAAGTTTATTATCTTGTGGCTAATCTTTCAAGGGATAAAATATGTTACTTAAATACGAGATACATGATAACAGAATATTTGTCCTGTAAAGTGATTCACTGAAAAAGAAAATTTAAATATTAAGAGACATCTCTTAGTTTCCACAGGGATTTCTGCGCAGTCTTCAGGATTGACACTGTGTTAAAGTATTAGTACAATTTTTCAAGCAGATTAGTCTGAACACAATGCCTTGAAAAATTTAAAAAAGAGAACAGATAGCAAATGTCACTTCTTTAGTAGCTACAAAATGCAAACTCCAAGTGTTTTAACCTAATGAATAAATGAGTTTGTCCTTTATGTATAAAATATAGTTTGTGTTTGTTGCACAAGTTTTTTAATAATAGATGAATTTTAGGTTTGCTTCAACATATTCAATAAAGTGTGATTAATTTGGTTTTTCAAAAATGCAAACTAGACATTACTATATTACTCTGCAAAATGCACAGCTTGCAACATTATTGTCTCTGTGGGATCTTAAATTGAATTGTAAAATGTGTCTTATTTCCAGTTTGATTTATGTAAGAAATTTCAGTGGATAATGCCCTTTTCGAAGTTTCAGTGCTTTCTCCAAAGAAAAAATACATAACTAAAAATCATGACATAGCTTATTATAAATCACAGCAAAGTTTTATCCTTACTTAATGTTCCACTTAAAAATCATATACTGATGCTACATATTAGATTCAATTCAGTGAATTAACTTTTTTTTTGAAGCTTCGTATTATGACAGATTATATAACGCATTTTTGACATGTTCTGTGATTTTATTGCGATAGTCTAAGTAATTACCAAATCTCTTTTTCTCTAAAAAAGCTTTCCTGTGCCCTGAGAATTAATCTATGATACCATTTAACTTGGCTTTTTGAAGTAAATATCACTAGATAAAAAGCCAGCTGGTTCTGAATAATGGGATACTTGAATGAATGTATTAGTGTTTGAAAATGAGAGTACAAATCTTTTAAAAAGATTAATTTCCATAAGAAAGATAGCTCACAGATCTACAAAAGAATAAATTCAAAACATAATAAACTGGCAGAAAGAGAGGTAGATTAAAGTAAAGGCAGCAGCACCTTGTTATTGCAGCTGTTGTATAGCAGTGATTCTGTATCAATTACAACATTTGGTAGGTATGGGCAGCCTCTTCAAAGGCTTCAGTATAAAGCTTGGACCTGGAATATACAGCACACCCTATGTAATAACTTGAGTGATTAATTTTTTTTTCTTAACAGGACGTAACTTTTGTTCCTTACAATTGAGTCTCTGGGAAGAGGTACAAAGACGCTTCTGACTTTAATGTGAATAGCTAACATCATTTGTTTTTTATTAAAGATTTGGATATGAATTTATCTTTATCATGGAAAGAGCTTGGCTTTATCAACACACACAAATGCTGACATCAGCATGTAAGCTGACTTTTGTTGTCCTATGGACTTTATTTTCAATATCCTGTTTCAAAATATGTTTCCTTGAATGGGTCTAGGATTCTGTGCACACAATTGCTTTGGCTAAATATTAATGAAACAAAGTTTGCTGATGCCACTAAATACTGCAGGTTTGCATAAGCAAATGCTGAACGTCAAAGAATTAAATCATACTGGGACAAACTTTAAAGTACATGGGTTGTTTGTTTGTTTTTTGATGATGGGATTAATCTAGTTTCCATCAGACCTACATCAAGTTTTTCACCGGTAGGGTGGAAGCCAGTTTGCTCTTAGTAACCTATTCTGGGCAATCTAGTGAGTTTGTCCAGAAACAGTATCCTCGAAGGATGATATAAAGAACTGTATTAGTAAAGTGCATGGAATTACATCTGCCAAATCCATAAAACAAACAGCAAGACTTTCTTCTGTGGTAACTTGATGTCTGTATCAAGTGCTGAAAATGCTAGTACCAATACCATTTAGGCAACAGGAGTTAAATGTTCCAAAATAATGTTCTTTTCTTGCAGAACTGCTGGAGAGCAGGTTTCACAGACATGAGTGTCTGGGCCATACTAGTGCAGATGCAGGAGAGTAGCAAGTTTCTAAACAAGTCTAATAGGCATTTGAAACACAATTGCAGAAATTTCTATCTTAGTCAGACTCTGTCAGATTTTCAAGTGATCAGAACCAGGTATTCTAGTGTCATCATAATGACAAATTTTAATTCCTTCCTCCAAAGCTTAGAAGTATTATAAGCAAATGAAAATATTTGAATACTGAAAGATATTTCTGTTTCTATCCTGACTCGTTCTCCGTGGAAGCTGAGTCATTGCTGCTATTGAAACTTAGAAAAATGACTAATGGCCTGAGGGAAGACCCTCAGGTATTTTTGATAAAATTTTAGATAAAAATTTTACAAAATTATAACAGTGATTACTGAAAACATAGTCATAGTTTATGTGTACATAAACTGTACTATGTACACAAATTTGAACAATTCTTATATATACATTTAAAAGACAAATGTCAACATAATTTTTAAAAGCATCCTAACAGAAAAGTTACAAGGAACATTGCAATTTAAATAACACTTGTAACATAAAAATTGTAAAAATATTCAGAACTGGACTGAAGTACCTAATCCTGAACTTCCATTTTGTTCTGGTATTTTTTCAATTCAGTTCAATTCAGCATCTTTTGGTTTATATTTTGTCTTATATGTTTATGGATTTATTAGATATATAATACACATTTTTCTATATGTGTATATTTCTACATCACTAAAAAAACTTTTCTAAGTTCAATGCTTTCAAATTACCATATTTCAAAACTTCTTTTGCGTTCTAAATTTTTTTAATTTTGCCATATCACTAACAAATGAAATGAAAGCAGATCCTGAAATGGTGACATTTCACATGGAGTGACTATAATCAGACACTGACACAGACTACAAATGACCTGCTCTTACGAATGCTATTCAAAATAATAATTGCAGAATGGGAGCGAAAGCAGAAGTTTGGTATAAGGTCACATGATCAAAGGTCACATGATCACATGTAATAATTAGTTAACAATTGGAGTTAATAGTTAGTCCCTGACAGCTGAGCCCAAGTAAGTGGCCATGTTGTACAACAGAACCTGTTACCCCAAACTTCAGCTATGCCAAGAGCACTGCATGGTCAGCAGAGCCCCATAAGGAACAAATTATGAAGGCATGATGACTCACTGATTTTCTCTCAGATGCTCATCCCTCTTGTCAGAGATCATTAGCAAAATATTCTACTGAATATGCAAACACACAGGACACTTGTGTGCACTATAAATGTCAACTATAGCATGCTTTCTGTACTACACAGTTACACTGCAAGGCACAGAAACGCCTGCTGCCCTGCCAGATAATGGCAGACTTCAGTGAAAGAAGAACCAAGTTAAAAGACTAGAATTAGATCTGTGCAACAGCTGCAATGACTCATCTCAAAGTTCATACTTGCCTCCATTATTTTAATTTGCTAAGTCAAATAAACTGCCAGACTCCCTTGTACAATTTGAGAACACTGCAGACCTCCACACAGGAATGAGCTTTCAGTGATTAAGAATAATTTGAACCGAGTAAATGAAAGTAAAAACAAATCAGGGAAGTATTTTAAGATTAAGGCAAATATCTATTGCAATGCAACTGAAAGGTCTTTAAACATTACAAATAATTCATTTTAGAATTCAGTGACATTTACGATGAAAAGATGTTTCTTTTTAGTCTTTGTTAAAACTGGCCGCAAAATGTTTACAGCAATTTTCTGAAAGCAACTCCAGATTCTTTTTTAATCATACTACTTCAGGAAAGCTGCTTTTAGTTAAAATACAAAAATCGTAGTTACAAGGTTTCTGCAAACATAACTGCCATTCCATTAAGGAAATGGCACTGCAAACAGTAAATAGTGGCCCCAAGGGAAATGTAAGTATTGATTTTATTACTATGTTGGTTGGGTTGTATTTGCAATTGTCAACTCTAATTTTAGGCTGTGCATTAAGTATCCTTATAATAGCTTAAGGAAAAGAGCAAATATTAATTAGAACATATTGATCATGTTTTTATAAGTCTTAGATTTAGTGCTTACCAAGCATATGTTTTGAAAACATACAAACCTACTTCTTGCTTGTAAACGTAGCTAATAAATGAATAGGCAGAAACTATAATTACATGGATTATATGATACTTTTTTGCATCAAAGCATCTACTGGATGCAATTACTTTAAAACTAAATTGAAGTGCAAAGATATTTCTTACTGTACATCACCATGCTATGGCAAATAAGGTTGAAGGCACTGATGAAATACCAAATTATAAATACAAAGATTGATTTTGACTTTCATCCCAGCAACTGCTTTTTGGTTGTTGGATTCCTATTCACCATTTACTCTTTAAGTATAGATGTCTGCTACACACAGAAACTGCAGAATGGTTTATATTTGCAGATACTACTAAAGGTAATTCATGTCCTCTTTTCCCTAGTCTTTAATTAATTTAAAACAGTACTTACATTAAACCAAACTTATTATACATTATCATATGTTGCTGATAATATCCACATGTCCTTAACTAGCAGAAGACTCATGACTCACTTTGGTATTATATTGTGAAAAGAAAGTAGCAGACAGATTAAAGTAACCAACAGAAAATAAAGGTTTCGTGCTGCTACTTCAAAGTTGCACAATCTTCCCATATGAAATGACATATGGCAAGTACGTGGTGATGGTAATTTCAGACAATGCAAGACTGATCGGACAATTCACAGGAAAAGGATTTCCTACCCATATGTACTTCGCATTTCAGTTTACAGTGTGACTTGCACAAAAGGTACATTACAAGTGCCAGCTGAGGTAGCTGACACTTCAGAAAAATCAATTCCTCATAAATTTCTTGCTTAATGTGTTTAATATCTAAAGGTAGCTAAAGCCAAATGTTTGTGCCACCTACGGTGTTGTCAAATCTTGCAATTGTATCACCTATCCTGATATCATTCATACTTCTTTAAAATCTCTGCTACAAATACATGATGATTTTAGTATCTCAGTTCAGATTAAAAAAAAATTCCTGCTTCTTGCAGTAGTGTGATGTAATATCCCAAATTAGGTGGATGTCCCTGTGACTGAGTGAGCACTACCATCTGAGGGACACCTCCCCAGACATGACCATACTTCCAGCCCTGCCAGTGACCTCAGGCTTCTGGGGTGCAGCTGGACATTTACCCTGGGTTTATTTACCTCTGTTGACTAGGTTTTACAATGTTGTGAAGCTTTGTTCTAAACCTTAAGAAAGAAGATTACAAGCACAGTAGTGTCAAAATATTATTTTTCAGGCAAATGGCTTGCAACAGTTCTGTACCTATCCCAGAGTCTATATGTACTATACAAACATGCAGACTGCTGTTTGGGTGGGCTTGACAGGTTTCTCCTATTCTCATGACAGAGGAAATTAAGACCTTACTGAATTTTTTCCTGCCCTTACCCACACTACCTGTGTGGAGCATGCACAGGGACAGATTTGCTTCATGGGCTGCAGAAAGGGTATATCTTTGTGGTTCAGCGTGCTCGTCTCTCATACCCAGAAAGAGCCAAGCTCACAAGGAACCACTATCACCACTTTGTTCTCCACCAAAGCAGAGCCTCTTGTAGAGCTGGCCTGGGACCTGGACAAGAAAAGGCTTTCCATATGTATCCGCTGCAGATTATACAACCTAACAGCCCCTGCAGAAGCCTGAAGGTGAATAAGCTGGCGTATGTTATGTTTGGCATGTACCAATGCACGCAGATGTATAAAAGTTCAAGGACCACATTTGTTATGCGTGTATTTATACTGTCTTTCCTCCCAGGGGACACCAAGATCTTAGTCTATTAAAGTCGAAATAACACTTAGGTGGTGCAGAATGGATTGTTCGTGGTCACCTGATAAAAGTAAACTTCCTTATTCATATGGGTTACTAAAATCTGTGGCTATTGATTTCACTCAGCTGTTATGTATATTATACTGCTGTATCTTTGCTACCAGATATTTAAAGTAGACATAAAAATACACAAATAAAATAATAAACCTAAATGACAGGGTTTATTTCATAAGCTATACATTTTCTGCCATGGTAGAGAAGGGCTTCAGCAATGTAAGTACAAAATGTCTGCAAGAAAAAGGCAATGTGGACTTCTAGCTGTGTAAATCAGACTGCAATGAGCCCTGGTTAAGCTATTTTTTTACAGTGGATTTTATACTTCAAGCAAATGCAATATTCTTAAGATAATAATTACTTAATGCACATATAATAATCAATACCCATAGTGCCAGGACAGGCACTGGAATATGGCTAAAATTGTTAATCTCAATATTATTTCAAAAATGTTTCTTAAAATAAAATGCTTCTGTAAATTATGACATTACATGATTATTTGAAATCCTTACTAAAGAAATCCTGTTTCTGTTATTGTTGTCTAACAAGACCACAATGTTGCATCATTTAACAGGCCCGAGAAGGCAGGCAACAGAAAAAAAAAACATCTCTTGGAGTACAAACCTCTTTGTGTATTAAGCAAGCAAACCCATGTAACTTCATGTTTAGCAATAATAACTGTATACTGTTTCTCAAAGAAAAATCCACTGTGCCAGTTTCAATCATGCCAGATGTTATTACCAGTATTTATTCTTGTTAAAAATTTGAATTATAGCAGGACAGCCTGTAATTTTCTTTTTTATGTCAGAATATGTATATATATAAGAAGAAGAAAAGTAAGCAAATGTCAGTGTTATTTGAACCAAGGGAAAAAGAAAAGAAATAAAGAAACCAGCATTTTATTTTACTAAAGCAGCATTACCAAAGTCACTGACAATTTTAAACAGGGTTTATTTTTCACGTATGCAGAAATAAAAGTGTTTACTCTCAGAGAAATCTCTGTTGTGGTGATGAGGACTACACTGCCCCTTAAAGCTTCAAATCTTCCCCTTGTGCACCCTGACAAAAGTTCAGGGGTGATCTGCTGCTCAGAGACACATTCTACCTCTGCTAATACAACTTTCTGCCAATACAAGATAGTGTTGATGAGACTGCTAGTTTTCTCCTAGGGAGACTGGGTTGTATTCCTGGAAGCAGCTGAAATTAAAGGGATTTCTTAATTTTAGTGAGGAGGTTAAAGCATTCCAAAATACACACCGCTCAACTCACAGGAATTTGGAATGTGTTGCGTAAATAGCTCTAGCTGGTGACATTTTCTAAGGCTAAACAAGCTGCTTGGAAAAATGGTTTGTGCTGAGTCTTAGAATCACTAGTAAATCAAACAACATCAGAAGTTCACTACTTGATTAACACAAGGTCCTATAAGGAAGTTTAAAAATAATACTCCTAATTTTATTTCAGGATATGAACTGATTACCCTGAATAGATTTGAATACATAGAAATCAGAAGGGTTTGATGCACAAACCTTCTAAAAGAAACTCTGAGTTTCTCTTCCATGAACCGGTTTCTCATACCACAGATGGTAGCCCAGGAGGGGAAATGAGTTCTGCAGACTCACCACCCACCGGTAGGGGAAGGGAGGGAGCAGACACTGAGGCTAGTTTTGACCCTACCCCCCAGAATACCAAGCAGAATTGCTTCAAGTCACAATTTCCTTCTTATGCTGCTCCCAGGGCAGCATGCAATTATGTACTGCAACTGGCTTAGGGCAGGCTGGGTCCACAATTAGTCCCTTGACCTTGCTGAGACTAACAGCGTGAGTAAGGTGAGCATGACATATCTCTCTCTCAAAATTCTCTATTATTTTAAACAACTAATGTAACAGTAATTTCCCTGCATCTTGAAGAAATTGCTCGCTATCATAAAAAGAGACTTGCCTATAAACTCAACTAAAAGGTCAAAATGATAGTTTTAATTCAAAGTTTCCATAGCTTTCTCGATAAAATGAGTATGAATACAGATTGTCGCTTTATTTCTACTTTCCATTAAAAAGCATAGGATTTTCTTCTACTTTCTGTAATAGGTTTATTAGTTATAGCTCTATTACAACAATACTCAAGGAAGTTCCATTCATATCACAGACAATTATCTGTGATAAAGCTCATGGCAGAAACTGTAGATGGAATAAATGCTGACATGGGTACATTAATGCACACGCCACTCACATCGTGTCAGGTACAACTACCCCTTAGGTTTGAAGATACAAATGCTCCTTTCAGCACTTTGGCATATCTCAAGTAATTAGAAGCCATCTGCTGAAATCTTCTACGTTCAGCCTCAAACGGCCATCTTGAAATGGTTCGGGCTTTATGCCACGCTGGAGGGCATACCTTTCCCTCCATGCTTAAGCTGAAAGAGGCCTCAGACAGTGAGTAAGAATGAGATCATGGAGAGAAAAAAACACTGCCAGGAGTCTGACCTAGGCTGTCCAATTAATTGTCAGGGAGTTAAAACAATGGAAACTCATTAAACAAACAAATAGGAATCCAAACTTCTAAATTAAAGATGAAATGTGGGTCAGTTTGGGACCCAATAATTAATTAAATAATCCATAATAGCCAATTAAAATAGAATATCAGGAAGAACTGAGGCAGGGAGAGATGGCTCAGTTAACCACAGAGCAAGCAGAATGTGTTTCTTCTCATCTTGTAGCCAAGATGCAACATACATCTACTGCATACAAGTAATGGGCACAGAAGCTGGTATCCATGGTTGCAGAGGAAGACTTTTCAGGGCAACACTAAAATACCACAGCAAACAGAACTCCATGAAAAGTCATTATTTTTATCTTCCAGTCGGAGAATCCTCTTGAGTGGGGTTGCAACCTTTCTGTAACACCTGCCTTACACACACAGTAGAAAAAAATGATTATTCCTTACTATCTAAAAGGTCACTTAATGAGACTTACATAAAGAATAAAACATGCCACAGTATAGGCTTTGAATGATTAATCATACTGAGTCCTAAACCCATCATGAACATGTGATCACAGTTCAGTGATATTTTCTGTAAGATATATATGATACTATACAGTGAGGGAGTTACCATAGAATAGCAGCATACAATAAATAATAAATGGAGAAAATACCCAATCATAAAGTTGAAGAACATTTCTGACTGCACAATATTAATGGAGATCAAAAAGGCAACTAACCCATGTGTAATACATGAGTAGTGAGAAGTAACCTCCAGAACTTCCATGTAAATCAGCTAGTTATAAAACACACTGGGTCAAGGTCTAGTGAAGCAACTTCTCAAAACCATAAAAATCACTTATTGGAACAGCTGACTCTACAGCATGTATGATGAGAAGGTGTTTTTTAGTAATCCTGACTAAAAATTAAAGATGTTGCTTTGGCCAATGACTATAGTTGGCTTTTCAAGAGCAGTCACAGCAATGTAAGTTAGACAGCTCTCACAAGATAGGTGTCATAGTGTGACCCTAAAAAAGCAGATTATAAAGTCCCTGAAACTGCTTCACTTCAAAGGGCAAAATTAGTCATGAAAGTCGCATTAAGTCTAGAACCCTTTCTACACCATCTCTGCTACGCCAAGCACAACACTGAAAAGTGGAGTCAATGCACAGACATGCTTCAGAACACAGCTTTAATTAAGAATGTAAGCATGTATACTGCAAATATCAACATACAGATTATTTAGCATAATCAAAAATGAAAATATTCAAGACTATGCCAGCTATTTTTAAGTTAGAATGAAGCAAATTTATCAGTTAGGAAATATGAAAGGACAATACAGTGCAAATACTCTTTCAGAAATCCACATAGAAATTTTGTGTATGATTTTGAGGATATATTGCTCAGAAATATAGAATATTATAAAAATAATTTGGGGGATTTTGCAAATGGCTATTGGGTGAAATTAACTTTTTACAAGAGAGTTTTTCATGGCAAAGAACTCTACCAAGTTTTCAAAATTTAAAACAATTATCTAACATCCTTACTCTATGCAGCTTTGCACTGATATCCTTGAGTATAAATCCTGGAAGTACATTAATCTTCACCTACTCAATACAAGTTTCTTAACTACACAGAACCCTATAACAAGTGCACTTTTCCTTATTCAAATCACTGCAGTCATACCCCAACAGTGCTCATGGTATAATTTTTTTTGGCTGACGAACTACCAAAACTCACCTATCTATTAATCAATTAGTATGTCAGATTGAAGTGGTATTACAATACTATTTTGTAAAGCCAGTAATATATCTATCTTTCTTTGACCGAACGATTAATCACATGTTAAAGGTGGTTTCTACATATAGGGCAAATTTCTGCTTGCGACCACAGAAGTATCCAGTCGAGTCCTGGCTGAATCTCCTCCAGCTCATCTCATCTTTACATGGGATGGGATCCCATCCCTACATGCTTACATAAATAGCTTGGACCCATTAATAAAGGCCTAGAAGAATCATTTACAAAGTGACAAATCTAAAGACACTCAGAGGGTGAACAGAGAAGCCAGAGGTATTAAACCTTTTCCATAACCTCCCTTATGCACCATAGTCAACAACAGGAGCCCCTGAGCTGAAGCTTACTAGCTGGAGAACACAAAAGCCAGGAAACCTCAGGAGAAATTCCTTCAAAAGGCAAACGCGGTCCACTGTTAGGCAGTATTATTCAACGACCCAGAAAAAAAGCACAAACACACACTCAGCGCCTCTAGAACTTGGTCAGTAGCTTCAACCACAAAAAAGGAAAAGCAAAAGATCTACTAAAATTGCCTTAACTATGAAGTTCTGTAATTAAAAGTGAAATCAAATAGAGAAATGAGGAGCAGATGTTGGTTTTATTTCTGTATGTTGACTTTATTAAGGAAACATTTCCCCATTCTCCTCCCCCCAAGACATCCTTGTCTTTCGTTTATGTGCTATGATTCCTATTATTTTCTTTTCCTACTGAACAACAGTAACCTTCATCAGTACAATGAAGCCATTCATGTCTAAAGTCTTGTTGCACTTGGGATTTTTCTTTATGTGTTTTGTAATTGTTGTAGTTGATTTATAACTTCTATGTCTCTGATGTAAAATGGAAGTAGAATACAATCTCTTTTACTCTACTCTGATTAACACCTGTAAGAACACAAGAGATACACAAAAATATATATATTTTTTTTAAAGAACTTCTTCTCGAATTACTTTGTTTTAGAAAGCTACTGAAGACCTCCCCTGATAGGAATTAAACCAGCACCCAGTGGTGCTTTATTGTCTCTTGAACAAAATGATTTATTGTTTGCAGTCTGAAAGCAAAAAAGGAGGAAAATTACATTTTCTTGTACCAGTAGCCCTATTACTTTTTCTATACTATTCTTTGAAGATTACAATAACCAATATTATAATGGTACCAATAATAGTTAACTCTAACAAAGCTGCTTACATAAAAGCAGTGACAACTGAGATCACTGTACCTCATGATGATTTAACCTTAGATGTTAAATCTTGTGTTTCTTACCTCAGCATGACCTGCTATAATGTTCAAATTTCAATTTATCTCCTACACTAAAGTCTCAATATAACTGATTTTTTAAAAATTATTTTTTAAGGTTTCAAATAAAGAAAGTTTAATTAAGTAGGAACAGGCAAAAATACAAGAAAAATTCTCAAGAAGAGGAAATCAGAAATCCTTTACGTGAGTCTAAACTATGAATAGCAAACTAATTTTAAGATTATTTATTTTCTGTATCAATGAGAATTTAATGGGTTTTTAAAATATATTGATTAAAAAGTCTAAGCTCTTACTGCTTATGGAAAAACTATTGTAAATGGGCAAAAGAGGTTTGTACCAAGCTGCATACCTAAACCCAAATGTACAAGATGTATACATATGCACATGCACAGCAGATGAAAAGTTGGAAATTCAAAACCCCTTTGTCAAAAAAGAGGTCATTATAAGAGCAATAGTGCTGTGAGTGCAGGAAGTTGTTTACCTTCCAAACTTCCAACTACAGCTCTTTCCCCACATTTTTCAGCAATTCTATGGAATTTGGATACAGTATTAGCAGAGCATACTCCAATGCACCCATGAAGTTCCAGAAGACCATGTATGTGAAGTTGGCTGAAGTTGGGGAACTATTTAACAATGCAATTTATTTTGCTTTAGATGAGGCCATTATAAAACTACTGATACTCCATGAGAAAAGAGACAAAGAAGGAAAATGCATCACATTCTTAACAGAGATTTTTGTTGGTACAAATTCAGGCTGATATGCATCATGGAGGGAATATGACCAGACATGAGTATTTCTGGAAAATTCCTTTAGGTCAGGTTATAACCACCATGGTTTATCTTCTTTCTCTTCGTAAACTGATTCTACTTAGACAAGGGTGAGAAAAATTGCTAAAATAACTTTAAAGCAGATAAGACATCACAAAATTGTACCATTATTTAAATATTGATTATTAGTTGCACCAATCACATTATTAATTCTGGGTGTTATAGAAAGGAAAATCTTTAAAAGGCTCACTAATATAAGTGCAAATTAAGGCAAGCAAGAAATTTTGAAATATTTTCACTGTCTTATTAGTGACACTATTTGCTCCCTGAGACAAGGGAAATGTGTTGCACATGGCACTGCAAGCTCTGGAGGTCTATTCAGTTGCCTGCTGTCATTTCAGGTGCCCTGATGTGCTGTCTGATATGTCCCCACAGGGTTCACGAACATGACGGAGCGCCTACCTGCATATGATCTCTGCCATTCAGGAGTAGAAGCTGGAGGCCAAGTGGGATGCCCGAAGGCATTCCAAATGGTACAGGGTACCTTTACTGAATCAAGTTGCTGATGTCTTTCTTGCTGGAAGTACTTTCATAAGGGTGAATTGTCAGAGAGTAGGAAACTCTGTAGCAAGCTGCATATTGCTCACTCAAAAAGCCTGAGTGGAACACTTCTCTCTTGTAATCTTTAGATAATCTTCATTGCATTGTCCAGAAAAGTGTGATTTATACCCTGTAATCTTCAGCTAATAAAAAAAACCAACATACCCTAGTCTATGAGTGCTTGCTCATTTAAGCTTAGACATAATTTAGGATATTTAAATTCATATAACCTAGAATAAAGTTTCTATTTTTAAAACACCTTTCCTTTTAGCAAAACTAGGTGGAATTAAACAAGAAAATTACATACTTCAGATGAGAGAAACTGAAGTATACTCAAGTATAATTTTAACAATGTTATGTCCTATAATGAGTTGACCTTCTATTCTCCTTAACCCTTTTTTCCATCAAAGCCACCTACACCCACTTTGCCTTCTGTTTCTCTAATCTGCAATTATTTATGTTTTCTTCATGCTGCTCTATCCACCATGGGAGCAAAATTGTATTTGGTGAAATATAGAGCTAATTATACCATGAACCCAGCAACAAAAAGACAGAGCAGATGTTACTTCAGACGTGCTAACAGTCCCTACGCTTAAAGCACACATAGTAAAGGACTGAACACAGTACTTGAAAAAAAAAAACCATGATGGGCTTAAACATGTGGAAAGAAATTAGCACAAAACTCAAACAGAATGACATACTTAATAGGCTCTAAACCATTTATTCAGTGGTTGTATTCAGCACCAATTTTGCATTAATTCAACGCATATATGAGGCTATACATGGGGTCAAATATTGCATATTAGGCAATTATACTCAACTTCCTCTGATCTCAGTATCCAGTTTTCTTCAGGATCCCTTCTGCCTGTCCGTCAACAATCTGTCCACATCTTTATCTACCTGAGCATTTCCCAAAACACAGAAAATACATACACAAATAACTGTAGAGGCAAAAAAAAAAAAAAAAAGAAAAGAAAAAAGAAGTCCTTCCGAGAGTTTTTTAGGTTTTTCCTCACTGTAAGTAAGCAAGAGCTAGAAAACAGACCTCAAAAAATGAATGAATAACTGGAAGACAGTTTGACATTTACTATAAGAAGTTTATCAGGATTACAGTGAGGTCTCTCAGCGGTCTACAGGGTAGCCTCTGCAAGTCGGGGATCACCAGAGCACTCTTTCCCCCTCCCTTATTAATAAACTTTCATAAGACTATTATTTCTCTTTCTCTACCGCAAGTAAACTACTTCAAAACCAAAAATAAGTCTACATAGAGCTGAACAGAAAATTGCAATATTTCCCTATCCAAGTTGGAAATGATTAACGGTAACTCGTAAACTTGCATGTCAGGCAAAATTCCTGTAATTCCAATTATTTTGTATACATTAATGCACTCTACATTTGCCATGTACCCTCTCACCTCAGTGGAGTCTAGTGACTCCTCTGCGTAGCTAAACTGCTCTATAATAAAAGTAAAATAAACCTAATTCAGTAGATACCTGATAGTTTATAGTAAGATACAAAGATAGCACATCACCAGCCAAGCTTCAATAGAAAAATTGAGACCATACAGAATTCAGCAAACACAAATTTGAATCACGAGCTGCAGAAGCACTAAATACATTATCACAGTAAATCACTTTCACAGGCATGCAGTACCAAATCTGAAAGGGCACTTCCCACTTCACTAAAATACACCTTATCACCATACAACTAGTTCAACTCCACTAATGGGAAAAAAAATATTAAAAAGGCGTGATCTTAAATTCATCCCTGAAGGGATACATGCCTGCATAAAATGTATTTGCCCAGTGATAAATCATAGAGAAATAACTCTATGAGTAAGAGTTATCCATAATACAGAACTTCAAAAAACTGCTTAAAAACACACATAACAAGACTAATCGCAGTACTCTAGAAAGCAACGTGTCTTTAACAGCAATCATCACAGTATGAAATCAACTTGAGCTTATTACATTTGGCTGAATAATCTAAAATTGTAGAATTAAAAATAATTATTGATAAAAGATAAGACATAAAACCTCCCTAGCTGTTTGAATCTAAGAATATCAGGGGATGGAATGAATGTTGAATTTATGTTGTGGAAAATTGGTCCCAAGTTGGTTTTACACTTCATCAGAAAGCACTTTTGTCTTGTATGCAAACAGTTAATGAAGCATACCAAAACTGCAACTTTTTTGCTAGCGATGGTGTGGTAAGAATCAGAGCATATTCCATAGCTTGCAGAATATTTAAGAAACATTATAGATTTTTAATTTATTTTTCTTTGGTTATAATGTAGAATCCTATAATTTTAAATAAGATTTCTTCTTGCATTTTCAAGTATTGCTTTATACAGCTTGCAGTTGCAGAAATAGTATAGCCTTTCATATCTAAAGCATTCTTTTTTGTTCCATTACAGAGCATTCTCAAGAAAAGATGACACCACATAAGTTAACTGGTGCTCTAATAAAGTCTAAGAATGTATGGATTCTTTACAAGCTCTCATGCTAGATATGTGACTGGTTCTAAGATTTTACAGTTGCACCTACCTCTATTTTATTTTTGTTTTATTTTTGTTCAGCTATTCTCATAGTTGAAAACAAGAAACTAATTATTCCAAATGGATAATAGTTATATTATTGTATCCTTTCTAGAGAAAATGGGCAGGACAGCCTCTTTCATACCAAAACTGAAACAAACATATAGGACAGTGAAGGCTTTACAATATTCTGAACATTTGCCTTTAAAAGGCTTTCCTTTCATATTGCAGTGTCATGACTTTTGCATCAAGAATTTGTCTGCAGAATTATATCTGAGTATGGCAACCAGCTCAGTTGTCTCAACCATACACACTCTTACAATTAACTTTGGGAAATTACTGGGCTTACACAGCTGAACAAATGACCGGTGAACTCCAGTCAATCACCACATCTAAAAGAAAGTCCCAACTGCAAAGACAAATGGCATCAATGCTCTGCAGGAGGGGACAAAGCTGCCTAAAAAATGGTGTAATGCAGGGACTGAATGCATTTATTTACTCAAGAATCACAAAGGCTGTTTTATCTGTGGAATCCAGCCCTTTACCACTTATCCTGTAAAGAAGCTCCCATCAGCAGACCAATATGATAGACACTACTAATATAGATTATATTGAATACTCAAACTTCAGGAAATTGGTGTACCCTGTTTTCTGCCATACATCCTCATTAAACAAGCCCACCAATTAAGGGCACAAAGTACAACTTTGAGCAGCCCTTGCTAAAAAGGAAAAATTCAAATTATCTGCCATTAACAGCTTACAGGAAGATGAATCCACCAAGCTGCACATCAACTGTACAGCCTGGGGTATATTTCAACAATTACTATCATCAAACCCACCCAAATTATAATAGAATAGAAGTTTGGGGCACTTCAGTTACAGTTAGGACTGCAGAAGTTCATAACACTTAAATTATTAAGTCAGATGACATTGCAATGCCTGTTCTTATGCAGGACTGCAGAAGTTCATAACACTTAAATTATTAAGTCAGATGACATTGCAATGCCTGTTCTTATGCTTTGAGTGCCATCAAAGTAGATTTCATATAAACAGACTAAATACATAGTAGGCCTAAACTATCTTGCATAACAGTTTCTTAAGATTCCTTATGTTTCTAACATATACTGATACCATGATGGCTTTTTGCCTTTTCTTTTATACCCCTTTTACATACTTTTTTATAGCTCTTTGTATTCTTAGTGTTTTCTAGCCTACATTCTTAGACTTGATTTGTTAAATTACGAGACTAAACATTTTAGAAGCCCCAGACACCAAGGTCCTCTCCAGAACACATTCTGTAAACTAAGATAGAACCATCCAGGGGAAGGCTCCTTGGGGAGGGGGGCTCACTCGAGCCTCTCATTGGGGAATCTTTGATAGATATGCTAATTAGTAAAACCTATAATGTTACACCAGATCTATGGGGGGTGTGCATTGCAGTGGGCATTGGGGTGCATTCGACCTGGACACAGTGCACCTAAGGATCCTTAAAATAAACACCAAGGTAAAATCCCTTTTTCCCTTCTAACCATGTTTGATTCTTGGTTTTAAGACCAGGAAAGGGCATTAATACAATAGCTGACATACAGTCTCTTCATTTTTATTTTTTTGTTTATCATGCCATAATACACTGACCAAAAAAACAAAAAGATTTTTCTAACGTGCTTATGTTTTTTACTACACACTTGCACTACTCCACTTTGAGCAAGACTTTTACACTCATAAGAGATTTTCCAAAGGTGGCCAGCCCAGAAGGATTTTCAGGGCCCCATCCAAAGAAATGTGTGGTGAAGCATCATCATACAGCTATCCATTTCCAGCAGAGGCAATTTACTCATATTCAAATTCAGATAGTTAACTTGTTGGAGCTCATTAGCTAAGAAAGCTGGGCCTGATTCATGTTTTAATATAAATCTTTCAAGAAAGCCCAACTGCAGCAAGAAATGGAAGTGGAGATTTAGAAAACACCACTCCCTCCCTCCCTCTGAGTCCATAGCAAGGAACTGCTTCAGCATGGTGTGAAGGGACATCATGTGGCTGGTGGTGCTGTCTTTCAGACGAGATATAAAACTGAGTTCTGACAACTTACAGTCATTAAATATCCCATGGCACTTTTCACAGGAGTACATGTGTTAACCCATATGTCCTGGCTATATTCCAAATGCATAATTGCATTCTGCCTACCTAAATTCCCTATGCAGTTTCAGTGGCATGCGGAACTATTTATTCTCTTTCTCTTGTCTTTCCATCATTGCTCTTTGGCATTTATCCTAAGGTCCAAGAAAAGGCATAGATATACCACAATACCTAACTTATAGCTGGCAGACATAAAAGAATTGAAGGCAACTTATATACACAAAACAATGAACAGGAAGAAAGGGGGTCCTCAGAATTCAAAAGAAAAGAAGAAAAGGGGAAAAAAAAGTGTGGAGCCACCAAAGCTAGACACGGCAAAAATATCAAGAACAAGAAAATCTCAGAACTGTTATGATATTCAGTCTAGGTTTTAAGTAACCAACAGTTTTGAAAAGCACCTCCATTCCTCTGGGCTGTCCCAGACCTTCATAGACTTGTAAAGGGACTGGCAGGATTTTAAGATTGTACTTGGGGACTTAGATACTTAAAATTACCCTTAAACTCCCCATCAACTGCAGTCCGGATGATAGCCATCTACTCTGTTAAGTTAAAAACAAAGAGGCATCTCAAGGTATAATTTTACATTTTACATTTTAAATAGACTATAGGAAAAAAATGTAGATAAAACAGAGAAAGAGGCCCTCCACACTGGCAAATAATACGCTTTCACAGGAGATGGGCAAAAGAGATTTGAGTCACTCATACTGACCACATTTCCTTAGAGATGCTTTATTGACTAGACCAATAGTTCTGAGCTCACACCACCCAACCTGGTGGAACTTAGAGAGGCTTCTTGCTTTGTGCCCAGTGCCATACATCAAGTAAGGGTATGTGCTGAATTCCGCCCTACAGATCACAGGTCTGAAACTGGTCTATGCAGATGTATTTAATCTTTTGAAACACATTTATTGACTTTTTTTTTTTTTTTGTTAGCTAAAGAGTAAATAATACAGATACCAAGAAAATCAGCCCTGCCTAATCCTTTTCTTGGTACAGGACACATAACTCAGCTAGTGAAGTGTTTGCACCTAAGTTCACTTAACTGAAATATTCAATGTAAGTAACCAACTGCCTCATGCCCTGTATAGTCAATGGGCAGTCAGCTGTACACAACAATTCACATACACGTCATTCTACATTGGGGATATCTATCTCTTTTTGAACTGTGGACAACTGGATTCCAAACTTCAGCACTTTATGAAGTTAGATAAGTTAAACAGGACTGATTCCAAACATTTTTTTCTCCTTTTTTTTTTTTTCTGTGAAAATCACCATTATATTTCTATCATAAAAGCAGTACAATGAATTATGTAGAAGGACAACCGAAGTGAGATTTTGGTTTTTTTGGTGAAATTATACTCTCATCCATAGTCTTATTCTTACCATTAACTCTAAATGGTTTTCAGTTGCATTATACAGTGAATCATAATATTTTCTTGTAGCCAAAATTAATGATTAAAATAATATCGGCTGGCAGTCAAGGAAAAGGGATGTTTACTCGATGTTTACTCACATCTCTGAATTAACCTGCTCCCAGCTTTCTCCAATATTAAAATCACTGTATCTTGAGGTTTTTTTGAGGACCTACATTCAGGTCTTAGATTATATTGATTAGCTCCCAAAAAATCCAAAACAACCTCCATATACTATGTGAGCATGACTGCATGAAATAAAGGCAGGTCTGATGGACGTTTAAATAATGTAAATTACATTTTGTAGTATATGTCCCTGATTCTCTTTTCACTTATGTTGCTGTAAATCAGGGGGGAAAAAAGAAGCCCTCTGTGGATTTTCATAAACTTACTCTGCTCAAAAGCTGATACAGCTGAGAAAGAATCAAATATTCTTCATTTAAATATTGATTGTGCACTTAGGAAATTAAAATAGTTGTGATCCATATACTGAAAATAAATATAATTTTTAATATATATTACCTTGTGTAAGCTTATAGGCTTAGAGAGAATTCCAAGTAACTAGCTTGTCTGAAATGAAAACATGAATATTCCTAACAAAAGTGTTTTGTATTGAGGGGATTAGAGGGCAGCAGTTTAGTTTGGAAGCCTTTGGAATATCCTACATAAAAACAGGTCATTTTTAATATTATAAAAACCCCAAACTTTAATACAGAACAACAGATTGTGCTAAACTCACAATCCCCTTTCTTCTTCTCCCTCTGACATGCAAACACCTGACACACAAAGGGAGTCACATTCAGAAGGAGATTATGATGCAATGATCTCGTTGTGAATGTTGCATTATGGTTTCAGCATCGCTGTAAGAGCTCCCCTGGCACTTGTGCTTACAGCAATTTGAATTTCTCTGGCAGCTAGGTATGATTTGTGACAGATTTCAGCTTTGCTCTTCATTGAAGGAGCGCACTGGCAACTGCTTGAGGTATTTACCATGGAGATTGGAAAGAAGAAAATGTGAAGAGGAACATTCGAGGTAGTCCTTTTTAGGTTATTTTTTCCTTTTTTTATTTTTTTTTAACTTTTTTTTTTGGTTGGTTTTTTTTTTTTTTTTTTTAGTTTTAAGTTATCCAAATCAGTTCTTTTTCAATGGCATCATTTTGTGCTTCTTAGGAAAAGCTGTCTCACTACGCTGTTCTATTTGAAGGATTTTTCCACTTGCCATGATAGTGAAACCCTGTTAATTTTAATGATTATTATGAATTATCACTAGCCAAATGCTCCATGTACAGTACAAAGAATCAATTGATTGTACTGTAGTTTGTGGCATGAGTGGAAAAATGTTTGCTTATATGTTCTTTACATGAATTACACATGTAAACTTGTTTACACGGTTTGGAAAATCTTAAGATGACAAAGCAGAGTTATCTTTTTACATCAGAAAATACCTTAAACTCTTCTGAAAAATGTAGGACCAGTAGACAGGTTACATGTTTGGCACTGGATTCCCGCAAAAGTTTGCTGTGCCAAAGCCTCTACATTTAGGGCAAACTAACAAGTTCCCGAAGTTCACCTATAAAATTGTTCTCAGTATCTCTTCTGCCATAAAAGCAGCAGCAAGCAGTGTCATGTAAAGTTTCTCTAAAATTTTCTTAGTCTGCAGAGAAGATCTTATCTTGATTCCTTCCTCATTCCCATATGTAGGTAGTGGAAGTAGTCCCCAGGGAACACAGACATAGCAAAGGCTGCACTCTGAGCACAAGTATTCAGGGTACAATGACAATATGCTGGCTGGCTCTGGCAAGAACTGATGAATGACAAATTTGATAGGGAATATTGCACAGCCTACAAAGAGAAAAATCTGCATTTGATAAAGGATTGAGGTGGACTGGGTTTAGGCTAATAAAGTTTGTATCTCATCCAACAGAATGGATTCAAATTTCCATTCACATGTAAAAATAGCCTATCGATTAAAGCATATTTCTTCCTCTTTGGCCCTGTTTTTCAATTATTTTATTTGAGACAATAAGTTTGGCAAGTTCTTTTGTTAACACAGTTCCTGTTATTTTAAAAGCAACAGATCTTATGGCCCATGGTTATCATCTGAGAAATATGTACATGAAAGAATGCATAGGAGGTGTCAGGTGCACCCTTGGGAGGATAAGAATGTCCACATGGGACCAAGCCTTCTACAAGTAGCAGTTTCTGTATGAATGGGTGAGAAATGTTCTTTTGCATTTGCAGGTGTTCTATATTCAAAAAGTACAACATAAGATATGACTTAAGGATTAACCCTCTAATCTGCCACACATCCTTAACTCAGGGTTCCAAATATGAGAACCCAGTTTTCAAAATAATTTAAAGAAATTATTAAATTAAAGGATCAATTTAATTAAAGGATGCATATAAAAAGACGTTAAGTACATTTGTGTAGCTATGTGATCTTTTTGATTTACTTAATTAATTTTTAAATGTTATATGCATAGTCTTTAGAAACTAATGAAACAATGCAGATTTGATTTATTTAATTTAGAAAATATTACAGTACATATAGAATGTCATGGGTTCGTTATTATTTGCTAACTGAAAAAGTGGAGCTGTAATACAAATTACATGACATTTCAAACAGAAAAGAAAACCACAACATGTTGTAGTGATTTATCATCATTTATCATAAAAAATACATACTTCAGCAACCTACACTGTTAATAAACAATTAAAAAAAGGAAGTCATAGACTAACATACTCCAGCATCTTTGAGTACTAAATGGAGTTAAATAGAATATGTGAATTTATTTTCCCTACCAACTGATCATTTTTTAATATGACTGTTATCTCCAAAGAAAATAAATGTCACAGAGAGAGGCTGCTGAAGAACTGTTCACTGTGGAGGCAGTTTGAAGAAAACTGAAGATTATATAAAGTGTAGTAGAAATAAAATGTAGAAAATATATAACTAGTGCCTTTTTCTAAATTAAGATCACCAGTCTATTTAGAGAGATGGAAGTGGAAAAAAATCATTAATATATGAGAATACGTAACAGTAAGCTTGGCACAACTGTTAGTCCTTCTCACTATACGAGAATGTGAAAATATTCCATGAAACTGATATACAACATATCAGCACATATCACTTTCTGGAAGAGACAGAATTACTTGTTTTTAAAATATTTATAATCATACAGATGGAAATAATTGAGAACAGCAGTTTGTTTAAAGCAGAACTTATCACTTAGTATCGCAGTGGGGAAAAGCTCTCATTACATTAAACATAAGAAACAGCTATATAAAATTAAAAATTTTTCATTTCAGATTATGAATCCTTGCTGACTGAAGAAGACTAGTCAGAAACTATTCATGGACAGAAGATGATTCTATATCTGCTCGCTGTCAGTTTTTGAACTTTCCTTTGATGGGTGCTGTGATTGATAGGACACCCTGACAAATTCACCACAAGTCCACTGCAAAGTGGAAATACTATGTCATGCTGATACTTGAGAGACTGTCACAACTGAGGAATGCTTGAAACTATTTATAGTGACATCACAAAAAAAGCCATTATTATAAGGATACATCTTCTTAACATTTTGGTCACAACACTTGAAATATTTTGATTCTCTTGCTACTGTGCAATAAAAAAAATGTTCTCTACTTAAAAGGGTGTTTTATATATATATAAAATGTGACATATATTTATATTTTTTATTTATGTATAAACAGGGATTAATATGCACATTAAGGAATATTTGTACACTGATACCCATATATAAAGCCTAAACATCAGTATATTAATATATATTAGACTATGTTTGCCTATACAAAAGATTAATCACCAGAAAATTATAAATTCTTGCATAATTTATTGAATACTTGAAACAAATCATTAATTCTGTTTGAGGGATAGAAAAAACCCAACAAAATAGAAACTATATCTGTATACACAGTACTAATTAAGTCAGAGTATTTAAATGTAGTAATTGTGCTCTCACTCTCTCCTGTCTTTTTTTTTTAAGCTTTGCAGAGAAAGAGCTATTGACTTATTCATTTCAGTTAGCAAAAAATTTCTCAACTTCCTTGGGTGCTTAAGCGCAAGAATATTTTAGACCCCATCTTTGCATATTACTTTATCTTTCAGTGGTAATTAACAGAGTCTTAATCTGGCTGATGTTAATGACCACTGTTCTTTCTTTAAATCCCAGTTAAACCAAGCTTATTAAGGGCCAATTAAAGGAAGTCTTATGTGATCTGAATAACACTAAGACCAATTTTTAATAGCTATAACTATTTTGGATGATAACTGTGGAAAAGAAACCAAAACCCGTACATTACATTATGGCCTTTGTTTTAAAATAAACTGTCAATGGCCCTTGGGAGGGACAGGGAATCTTGATAAAAGTCAGAAATATAGATTAATTTTGTAAAATGCAGGTGTTCTAAAAAAAATAGCTAGATACTACTCTTTCCAATCCTTCCCATATAAAAAGGTAATAAATAACTAATTTCCACTTAATTTTTCATAATGTTACAGCACAAAAATGGAACGACACTTTGCAATAACTTTCCAAATCGTAACAACATAACCTAAATATGATTTAACTCAGTATTAACTGAGCACCATGGACAAAATGAAGAAAAACTTACTCATCATTTGAATAGGAAATGAAACATTTCTACTTAAGTATGAAATAATTAATAGATAAAATATTCAACTCCATATTTTTCAAAAGCTTGTTGGTTCCACTTTTGGTTAAGGTGATCCTTCTACAGACACACTGTTATAAAATACTTCCTACTATTTCTTACATATCTAAGATTTCACTCTGCTTAACTTCACCATTACTTCCCTTTCAAATGGAAAGAAGCAGTAAAGCAATTTGACTATTGCCTCTAGCTAGTAAACAAAATATTGCTTTCACCACCACTACTACCTAAAGTCCTAAAACCAAAGAGCTAATGTCCACTGCAGCAAGTCACCACCACACAGGTCCTTTGCCTACTCTTCAGCATACAACAGAACAAACTCCATGGTGACAACTCTTAAATTCTGCAGCAGCAGCCACGAAATCCATGGCAACATTAATACATTATTGTCTATAAAATACTCTTCATCCCTACTTTCCCACTCCCGTACAAACACATTCAGCTATGACTCATAGCAAAGAATATATCTGATGAAAAATTGATGGTTATTTTTAACAATAAATCCTGAATTATTTTCCTCTGTTCTCCCTAGATAATTTGGCTATAACAGCCCTTGGCCTCTAAGAGGGCTCTGCACAAATCATCTTTTTATCCTGATACCAGCACAGAAGAAGACTTGCATCTTGATTCTCCAGCTTTCCATGTCCTACTTGTTCCAGTCTTTATCAGGCTATCAAGCTCACTTGCATCTCATTAAGTTTTCCATCTATCATAAGCTAGACATCAGTTTCAACATTTTGTGTTCTTCTTCCTGGCTCCACAAGAAAATACAGCTGTATTTCAGCTGCAAATATAATTGCAAAAACAAAACAAAATCCCTTTCAAAACTGAAAGTAGAATTTTGCAGAAAATGATGTGGCTACAAGAGTGCCAGGCTTTGCTCTAGACAGCCTATCTGATAAACCGACATCTGTCAGCACCACTACTGCAGTAGGAAAGCATTCTGTTTTTCCAAAATAGTTATCAAGGCATGATGAAGGTAGACAGAGGGGAAACACGACACTGCAAAAATTGTATAATGCGAGCCACAAACAGCGAAACAGGAAGAAAGTGGTGACATCATAGAAGATATTACAGTACTGAAACAGGGGTCAGCATGTCATAGCCAGAAATTCAGTTTCATGTGAGGTCACATATCTAGTCCTAGGCCATGAAAAAATTCAGAAAATACAAATAAAGTAAGTTTAATTTCATCCCTAGTTATATCTGTTAATTTGGCAAATCAGCTTTTCCATACAAAGATAAACAAAAGTGAGACAACCCAGAGTCTTGTCCTGTCCTGGGTACATCTCCATGCAAACCCGACAGCAAACGGCAAGCAGCAAGCCAGAGGAGCTGGCCAGTCCTAAAACAAAAGAAATATACTCAGTAGTATTCCTAACTAACTTGCACTTTCTCATCCTGATCTTTTTTTTGCTCGTTCTTTTTCCAGTTCTCCTGCTCCACCACTTCCCACCATCACCAATCATTAGATGGCACTTCTGGATTTCAATAAAGAGCTGCTTTCATGCATCTTCTTCCAGTCCAGGTTTCAACTGTACACCAAGGAGTTCAGTCCTGCATCACAGAGCATGAGACTCCAGTATGAGCCTGACTGCTGTACTGGTACAGCAGCAGTTCTGTCTGTGCCCAGGGACACCTCTGATACGTGTCAGCATTAAGGATACTGTGTGGAAGCAACTTCAAGTTTTACTGGCCCCTAGATTTTGTATATAGCTATTTATATAATCATTATGGGATATTTAAATACTATTTCGGAAAATGCATGGACTGCAACACATTATTCTTTGCCATTTCTGTGGCACCTGTTTAGCACTGTTGTACCAACAGCCACACTTAAGATGACTCCTGCGAGACCACTTACCTGCACTCTGTAGGATGAGCCTCAGCATCTACTCAGTATCAGAACTAAGGCAGGTCCTTACCCAATCCTAGCTCAGCTCTGGCCATGCAAGCTGGTTTTGTGCAGAAACAGACATTAGAAATTATTGGTAATAGGGATCTTGGTGCACAGGCACCTGACTGCAGTCCATGTGTGGCCAGGGTGGTCTCATCAAGGTTTACTGATTAAGTAAACCAGTAACAGTATCCATATGACACAATACTTCACCCAAAAGTGACTGAGCATGTTTGTGAGAGCACTACACAAAAAGCTAAATTCTGTTCCTGGCATCCTTACTCCATAAGCCATATTTGTGGATAAATAAAAAAGTACCTGTATTTTCTTTCATATCAATAAATTACTGCTAAATCTGATTTGTATACAAAACCAGTTGCAAATCCTGTATATTTGCAAGAGTCTTGATGTGGCACATCTCTGGAAACAAAATGAATGGGAACTCCTAAACCAGAATGAACCATATAACCATTAGATGGATTCCAAAAGGAAAGATACTGATTTCTCAATCACCAGGAAAAATGTTGGACCTAATGCAATAGAAGTGGAGAAAAGAACTAAGCAAGTCAAGGGAGAAGAGATTTAATACAACTATCCTGGACATGAGGCTTGCGAAATTGCTTTAAGGAGATATCTAGTGAAGGTTTTTGATGCGTTCTGCAGAATAGACAGAAGATGCATTATCCATAGTAACACCTGCTTCCACTTCTCAGGGTAGGAATGTAGATCAAGAGCTTCAGACTATAGATGGAAAAGAAATGGCATTTTCTTTCAAAAGGTCTCCATCTTTTATTGCTCCCAACTTTCCACTTGTTAATTTAAACTTCTGGGTAGGTCTTTTTCTATCCAGATCTTTTATCTGCTTCATCAGTCTCCCTCCACGTAACTGGGGCACGGGAACTAGAGATGTCAGGTTGGGTTTTGTTTTCCTAAGGATGCCTTAGGACTGACTGAACAATTACTACTGGAGTCATGAAGGATTTTTTTCCCTTTGGAGTCTAATGGATTTTAAAGCATCTTGGAGTTTTAGTTCAATCGACAGGAAAATTTGGAAGTAATTCAAAGCCCTTCTTAACTTTGGAGGACTGCTAGTAAAGCATATAATAATAAATGAAACACAGAATTTGCTGGCAAACTTTTGTAACTGGAAAAGACACGTCTCCCTTTGGTAACTTTTGCCTTGCTATGGGAAGAAGAAAGGAGAGAGGCATACTCAAAGACCTTGTAAGAAAGAACTGAGGCCTAGGACTGAATCCTACACGCTTTATTCCATCCTCTAGGGGGCCTGTCTGGGAAGTCTGGGAAGATTTTTATTGTTTCAGAACCTTGCCAGTGTTGTCAGTAACACTGTAGCCTGCTGCTTAAATCCATTCCTGTGTCTGTCTCCATTCTCTTAAGCATCCTAATCAAGTGTCCATTTAAATAGACCAGTGGCACTTTAAGTTGCCAGCCACTCACACTAAGATGAAATCTTCCACTGTGGAGTAAAAGAAAAGTTAGCTGCATAGATAAAATATTCATCTGTAAGAAATAGTACCAGCTCAATTCCTATCTATGATTCATTTCAAACTTAGTATATTTCACAGCACAAGATGAATTACAGTGCTTCACAGAGGTGATCAGATACAGAGAAGGGGGAAACAAACCACGTAATAAACAAAAACTTAATATGCAACTTTTAAGACCTGATTTTTTCGTCATCTATTTCTAAATACTATCTTTAGGAAAGAAGATATGCTAGAAAATGAATATCACAGGTAATCTGTAGACCACTTTTGGCTAATTTAAAGCTCCAATGTGTATCTGTTTCCTGTATAAATTTCTTTCTTATTATTCTCAGTAAGATACTCTCAGCACAATAAAAAGAAGGACATTACCAGCAGCGTTTTCAATCATGGGGGCTATATATTCAAGAGCAATCAATAAAAACCACACAGGGCCTGACAAACAACTAGTCAAAGGAATCATTTTTCTCAGATACTTAGCAGTATCCTTTTAAAGTAATTGCTTTTGGTCAATGTTACTCGTTATCATTTGGTCTGCTCTTTTTCCAAAATAGAATGGATGTCATTTCCATTAATATTTCAGCTGTCTATGTAGGTTTTCAAAGTGCACAATCCACAAAAAAAGGAGGATTTTCATTTCAACTTCAGTCAACTAACAAAGAACTCTAAAGTGTTGTAGAATAGTCAGTGTCATATCATTGGAGCTACAAGGTAAATTTAGAGAAAATTATTATGAAATATCAGACATAGTCTGCCCTCCTTCTCACTCCATTCAGAACTGTTAAGTCCCTAAAGACAAATAAAAATTACAGACTTTGGCCCAATCAATCCATGCTAGAAAACAGTATTAGCA